>NC_045770.1:59285560-59450560 GCF_008692025.1 Phocoena sinus | reverse complement strand
CATCTCAGCCGCCACCAAACCTCCCCATTCATCCCAGTCTCCTCCTCTAGGAAGTCTTCCTGAATTACCCAGCCCACTTTCTGGACTGCCATACACTGAATCTCCTTATCTGTGCCCTCCAGGTCCCTGAACTTCATGGGCAGAGGTTCAGTCGATTCAGTACAGAGCCTGGTACAAGTACATGTTAAATGAAATGAAAGCATGAATGAACAAACAAATGCCTAAATGGATGATGTCTTTCCTCCATGGTACTTATCACCTGGTACTTATCACCATTTGCCCTCCTTTTTCTCTTTTTTCCGCCATCCAACAAACACCTTTGTTTTTTATTTGGTTTTGTTTTGTTTTGGGTTTTGTTTTGTTTTGTTTTTGGCCACGCCAGTGCAGCATGTGGGATCTTAGTTCACCGATCAGGGATCTAACCCATGCCCCCTTCAGTGGAAGCACAGGAGTCCTAACCACTGGACCACAGGGAATTCCCCCAACAAACATCTTTGGATTTCTTACTATTTATTAGCCTTGTTCTCAAAGAGCTTTCCATCTAGGGGAGAAAAGAGCCGAGGACACTTTTTTTTTTTATTTAACCCCCACAATAACTCTACCAGATAAGATATCCAAAGAGGAACTTAAGGCTCAGAGAGGTTAAGGAACTTGCCCACGGTCACCCAGCTGGTAAGTAGCAAAGCTGGGATTTAACCTAGATCACGTGTCTGGAAAGCAAATAAAAACAGAACCAGGTTTTACTAGATTTACACTCAGCAAGATGAAACTCAGTCCATATCCTTGTTCTGTGATTTTTTTTCACCCGAAAGCCCAAACCCCAGGATCATGTTCCCCTCAGCAAATTGACAAGTTCTATTGTGTAGTTTAAAAAGGTTTCCCAGAACTGGGTGTTCAGACGGTGCCAAGGGAACCACACATTACTTTCTACTAAAAAGTAAATACATGCAACCATATGAGGGAGGGGTCACATCACCTTCCCCCTAATCTTGGGTTAGGCCTTGGCACCACTAATGGTGATGAGAGGACACAGGAAGGACACTAC
This sequence comes from Phocoena sinus, assembly GCF_008692025.1. NCBI lineage: Eukaryota > Metazoa > Chordata > Mammalia > Artiodactyla > Phocoenidae > Phocoena > Phocoena sinus. Next base: position 59,449,515 of record NC_045770.1, on the reverse strand, counting down.
CCATTGGGTATTCTAGGCACCAGTGAACTCATCAAGCCCTGGATATGCTTCACTTAACAGAAAATACAATGGACAGAGGAACAAGTTAAGTGTCACCATAAGAATACAAGACAAAGCCAGATGGTGAGACATTCTGCAGGGCTACTAGTCCAGTCTCTTCTACAGGTCAATGTCATAAGGAAGGAACTGGGCTAGACTAAGACTTATAGGACAAATAACCAGATAGAAAGTGTGGTCCTGGATTACATACTGGCTTGGAGGCAACAGCTATAAGGACATATTTGGGACAACAGGAGAAATATGAATATGATCTGAGTATTAATTAGATGTGCTGAAAATTTACTGAAACAAAATGGTGGAGGTTGCTGCCTGAAGAAAAGCAAGTTACAAAATGGAGTGCATGATATAATCTCATTTTGGGGGAAAAATATATGCACAGAAAAGGCCTGGGAAGCACAATCGCTAAGGTGTTAAGAGTGGCAATCTATAAATGATGAGCATATAATAGCTTTATTTTCTTTTTGCTGTCTGTATTTCTAATTTTCTAATATATATAGTACTGCTTCTGCAATAATGAAAAAAAATTAAATAAAAATGTTTCCCAGAGATACTGAGAGGTGCGCTCACCACAAGCACTATGCTAAGGGCTTTCTACACATTTTACCACATTTTATTCCTACAGCAGCACTCTGAGGGATAAGCCCCATTTTAGTTAAGAAAACCAAAGTTCAAGGACAGCTCCAGCCTGCAAAGACTCATTGTGTGTCATCCTCTGTTTGCTTTTCTGCTCCACCAGGTGGTATGACTAGATCCAGTCATTTAACCAGCTTCAGCTCTGTGCAGAGCATAGAAGAGTCAGAGATGAATCTGAGGCCTGTCCTTCAGAGGCTTCCAGTTGAGAAAGGAGACCAACTTGGAAACGGGGAGGTACCCAAACTGCCCAGTGGGGCACAGAGGAGGTGGTCAGCTGTGTGGGGTGAGGCATGTGGGGAATCAGTCTTCATGGAGAAGCTCAGCATGGAAGGTAGGCATCTAGCAAGTGGCCCTGGCAGAGAGAACAGTGTGGCCTGTAGGGAAGCTGAATGACTTCCATCTGCTCCAGTGCCCGTGGTGTGCTGCAGCCTAATACTCAAAGGTCCTGCCTCCAGGTCTTCTTGGAGAAATGCATAATTCCAGGGCTACGTCGGAGTAAGTATAAGATGTACCCGGAACATCTCACTGTGCCAGAAAGTAAGGACAATGTACTGACAGAGTGATAGGGACCTTGCCCAGCAGACACAGGAGCCAGCGTGAAGGGCTCCCGCTGGTTCCATGACCAACTCATCAGGGTTTGCCAGTTTAGCACTGGAAGTCCATACGTATCCCGGGAAATCCCTCAGTCCCAGGCAAACAGGACAGCTGGTCCCCTACCATGGGCTAAAGCTGGGCCAACTCGTGTATTAAAATAAATAATGATAGTAACAGATTATATTCCACTGAATAAAATAGGAAAGCAAAGTATATACAGGTATGAATAAATAAATTTAATGTTTAATGAGGAATAGGGTATTTATATAGTTTCAAAGTTCCTTCCCATCAAATCAGTAATTTCACATTGCCTGGCAGACACCACCTTAATCAAGTGATCAAAGTGAACATCATTAGTGATAGGACAAGTTACAACTGAATGTTTCCTGATAGGATGCAATAAAAAAAATACAGGTACCACTTATGTGATATTTCTGCCAAAGATGCATGATCTAAATATAATCATAAGGAATATCAGACAAACCCCAAATGAGGGACTTTTACAAAATGTCTGGCCTGTAAGTGTCAGGGTCATGAAAGTCAAGGAAAGACTCAGGAGCTATATCAGACTGAGACAGACTAATGAAACATGAGTGAATGAATAAATGAGTGATCGAACGAAGTGATGAGAAGGATGGGATGGAGAAGACGGCAGAGGCCGGAGCTGGCACGGTCAGGAGCATACAGACAAACTTCCACTGTGCAGCCACACTGAGGTCTGGGTGTTGCACCTGACATTCAACACACACACTCACTCTTCACCCTCCGGTGAGCTGTGCTGCAGAATAGAAAGCTGAGGCTCAGGAGAGGAAGCAACCTGTCCAAATCATATGGCAAGAAAGCAGCAGAACTTCAAAACCGGATCTTCCGATACTCTTAACCATGAAGGAGCACTCAAGTGTGGCTTCTGAGGAAACCACAACTTCTCTAAATCCAAGTATGGAAGCTGGCTTGGCTTTGCAAGTCCTCAAACGTGTTGTTCCAGACAGTGACTGTATATGAAGGAGTAGTGACAAAAGAGTTATGCTTTGTAGGTTAGACTCCAGCCTGGGGATTCCTCTTCCCTCAGGCCAGCCTTGGTGCCCCCAGGGCAAGCTGCACCCACGGCTGGGTGCACTCTGAGAAAGGCCTACACTGCCCAGACTGCCTCTTCTCCCTCTGGACTTCTGTGGCTTCAGGACCAGGGGCCTCCCTCTGAGACAGCAAGCAGTGGGAGGAGCACGCAGAGCCATGAGACAGACCAGGCACTGAGTTGAGCATAAACTCTGCGTGACATTTTAAGATAAAGAAGGAAACTTCAAAGGGTTCCCAAGCTCACGGCAGGCTCCTAGGGAGGAAGGTCAGCTGTGGGGCCTGCTGGGAAGGGGAGAACTCAGGCTGTGGAGGCAGCGCTGCAGGTGAGGAAACCAAGGCGGTCCAGGTGGCCAGTCTGGCTTTGGGCCCGGCTCTTTCCACAGCCCCCAGAAGGCTGCGTGCATGAGCCAAGACGGGTAAATTACATCCAGCATTGTTCCTGTGTGCAGCTGCAGCCACCACATGGGCAAGGTAATTCTAAGAGGCTTCTGGAGGGACAAGTAGGGGTAGAGGTGAGTCACTGGAGAGCACCTGGTGGGCGGGGCTGGGACCAGAATCCATCGGGCCCTGCACAAGTCACTTACTTTGGCTGGACGCTTGCGAGCTCCTCCTGGAAACCAGAACTGAACGGGAGGCAGTGCCGGGGTTGCTCAGCCAAGGAGCAAGCCATGCTTGGCTGCAAAGCCCTTAAGGCCTGGTTTACAGCAGGAAGTCCCACGTGCAGCCATTTTACAGCTGAGAAAACTGAGGCCCAGAGGGAGCAGGTGACACTAGAGAAATTAGACTGTGTACCCCCTACACTCCACTCTCTCCAAACCCCATGAGGTAGAGAACTGGGATTGCCCAGAACCCCATAGAGCCATGGTCGGAAGGGAATGGACAAGCAAGGAAGGCCATCAGGGGTGACTCCTGCAGGCTTTGAGTCTGGCAATCCCAGGTTCCAATTCCAGTTCCTCCCCTTAGGCACAAGATTTAACTCACCTGAGTCTTTGTTTCCTCATGTGAAAAATGGGGATAATAAAAGTACCTATCTCGGGGCTTCCCTGGTGGCGCAGTGGTTAAGAATCCACCTGCCAGGGCTTCCCTGGTGGCACAGTGGTTGAGAGTCCGCCTGCCGATGCAGGGGACACGGGTTCGTGTCCCGGTCTGGGAAGATCCCACATGCCGCGGAGCGGCTGGTCCCATGGGCCATGGCCGCTGAGCCTGCGTGTCCGGAGCCTGTGCTCCGCCATGGGAGAGGCCACAACAGTGAGAGGCCCGCATACCGCAAAAAAAAAAAAAAAAAAGAAAAACAAGGAAGAATCCACCTGCCAATTCAGGCGACATGGGTTCAAGCCCTAAGTCCAGGAAGATCCCACATGCCGCGGAGCAACTAAACCCATGCACCACAACTACTAAGCCCGTGTGCTACAACTACTGAAGCCCACGCACCTAGAGCCTGTGCTCCACAACAAGAGAAGCCACCGCAGTAAGAAGCCCACGTACCACAACAAAGAGTAGCCCCCACTCACCACAACTAGAGAAAGCCTGCGTGCAGCAAAGAAGACCCAATGCAGCCAAAAATAAATTAAATAAATAAATTAAAATTTAAAAAAAGTACCTATCTCATGGGTATGTTGTGATTAAATTAAATGAGATAATGTATGCAATATGCCTGGCACATAGATACCCCCAAAACAGTAGCTGTTATTACTTAAGCAGGCTTCCACGAGCAGCCACACACCCTTCCACAGGGCCAGGACCAGGCCGTGTCTGCATGTGCCTCTTTACATTCTGGGCCCCAGGCGCCTCTCTTGCCTCACCTGGCCCTGCCCTTCCATCCATCCATTCACTACTGCCCGGAGTCAGCTGTGTGCAAGGGCTGCAACTGGGCAGCAGGGAACTGGGAAGTGAACCAGACTTGGGCCCTGCCCTAAAGAGGGCCCATCAAGTGGGCAGTGGGAGAGATGGGGACATAAAATCCCAGTAGAGAATGAGCTGGGTTGAGGGGGTGGGCATGGGAACTGTGGGATCAGAGGGCAACTGAACCTAAAAGAAATTGAATTGCTGAAAGGGGAGAGAGGGCATTTCAGGCAGAGAGACTGGTGGGTGCAAAAGCCTGGAGGCTTAAATAAATAAGAAAAGAGCAGGGTCCAGTGCCCTAGCAGTGTCTCACTCTACCCTCCTCTCTCCCACCCTTTGCCCCGTGCTTCTTTGGGAGATGCCTTCCCAGTGCTCAGCATTAGAGAAAGAGGAATCTCCACAAGAAGAGGGAAGTGGTGGGGGAAGGGGCTGAAGTATCTCCCAGGACCCAGGGAGATGGCTGACCTGAGACAGAGGAAATGAAGTCAGGTCATGTCCATGGGGCTGTGGTGTGGCTTTGAGGGCCAATGGCCAGGGCAGTAACAAGCAAACTGAGACACGGACAGATGGATCCAAGTCTGGCCCAAATGCCAAGACCTCACACAGCAGGTCTCCAATATCCTTGCCCGTGGGATATATGGGGCACATGGATTATCCCAAAGTCCTAGGGACCCAGGAGATGATCTTTTCCACCACTACGCTTCAGGTCACCACTGGGAAAACTGAGGCCCAGAGAAGGGTAAGGGGTCCATCTGGTCTCTGAAACGTGCCTCAGGCTGTACTGACTTCTCACCACATTGCATTTTAGCAGTTTTGTTAAAGGAATAACTATTAAGCAAATCACCCTTTCCCAAAAGAACTATTTAAAACAGAGAAAGTACTCCTGACCCGGGTGGAGCAATAGCTGTTAAATCAATCATAGCCCCAAACAACAGCTACCACCTCAGTAACCATTACCATGTGCTCCAAATCACTAACTCATCATCCCACAAAAGAGACAGCAGCACCTGGACCACGGACCCCACAGGGGCTGAAATTTAGGTCAAACCACCTCTGCCATCAAGGGCGTCAAGCTGCACCCTGTGCAGATATTGTCTCTTACCCTCCCAACACCCTGATGGATATCATCACCCCCATTTTACAGATGCAGAAAGTGAGGCCCAGAGAGGTAAAATGATTAACCAAGGCCACAAAGCTAACAGTGGTGGAGCGAACCAGAGCCTGGGTGTGCCTGACCCCAAAGTGTCAGGAATTTCTGCTCCCTTCATCAAGGGGCAGGACTGGCCCAGCTAAAACAAACATGCTGGCAACTGGAGACTGCCTTAGTTAATTGATGGTTATTATTATTATATATATATTTTTCCTTTTTTTTGCGGTACACGGGCCTCTCACTGTTGTGGCCTCTCCCGTTGCGGAGCACAGGCTCCGGACGCGCAGGCCCAGCTGCTCCGCGGCATGTGGGATCTTCCCGGACCGGGGCACGAACCCGCGTCCCCTGCATCGGCAGGCGGATTCTCAACCACTGAGCCACCAGAGAAGCCCTACTATTTTTTAATTTATTTAATTTATTTTTAAATTAAAAAAATAAATTTTTTTTTGGCTGCGTTGGGTCTTCGTTGCTGTGCACGGGCTTTCTCTAGTTGTGGCGAGAGGGGGCTACTCTTTGTTGTGGTGCACAGCATTCTCATTGCAGTGGCCTCTCTCATGGCAGAGCACGGGCTCTAGGCGCACAGGCTTCAGCAGTTGTGGCACGTGGGCTCAGTAGTTGTGGCTCACAGGCTCTAGAGCGCAGGCTCAGTAGTTGTGGCACACGGGCTTAGTTGCTCCGCGGCATGTGGGATCTTCCTGAACGAGGGCTTGAACCCGCGTCCCCTGCATTGGCAGGCAAATTCTTAACCACTGCGCCACCAGGGAAGCCCTAATTGACGGTTATTACACAGAGCTCACTGGATTCAGAAAGGCTTGCTGACCAGGCAGGCGAAGCTCTGAGATTCTTCCTCTGAACAAAATTCCCGACTCTATCCTCAGCCCTCCCTGGGCTTAAAGGCAAGGCTGTGCTTTTCCAAAGCTCAGCACTGGAGCTCTGTACCTGGAAGTCTCCTCTGAGAAGACTTGGGCCATCGCGTTGCCCCACAAGCTCACACTCGCAGCAATTCCAGGCTGTCTGGTCAGATAGGCCTCTGTCCTGCTGCTTCCTGCCTGTGTGGCCTTGGCTTGGGCAAAGTACTTCAGTTCTGAATCCCAATATCTTCATCTGTGAAACGGATAATCCTCCCCTCAGAGCAGAGCTGTGAGGATTAAATGAGACTTGTACATAAAGCCCCCAGCAGCAGCTGCCCTTCTCCAGCCCTAGGCCCCAGCAATTTTCCCTGACTTCTCAGGCCCTGCTGAGGGGAGCACTTTCCTGCTGACACCAAAGGGCAGGATACAAAGGGGCAAGGAACAAAGGTGAAAACAACAAAAGTGCCCCAGATCCTGCCACAGGGTGGATGCACAGGGAGGGAGTGCGTGGCCCTCTTATACCAGGGCCCTGCACAAGTCCACAGGCTCCACCCTCACAACCCACAACCAGGCACTGCCCTCACCATGTCAGTCCAGGTGTTGAGAGATACAGACACTGACCCAGGGCACACGGCACATGAGAGGCTCAGCTCCAGCGGCCCCTCTGCCCTGTCTGCTCCAAGTCCTCCTCCCAGGGCTGCGCACCACCTGCTTGCTGGCTTCAGGGCCCTCTACTGCCCCTCCCAAAGGCCCCACACAGCCATCATCGAGCCAAGCTGCTAGAGCACCTGCCCTTGCCTCTGGGTTTCTGGGGCCCCCAGAATGGAGACCCCTAAGAACTTCCCCCCATGTCCCCACCAAATCTCAAGAGCAGCTCAAGGGCACTGACACAGGGCATCAGGGGAAGCAGAGGTGGGGGTGTGTAGGAGGAGAGAGATCTAATAAGTCCTGCTTTCCCACGACCTCCCCTTGCTGGTTCTTTGCTATATTGCCCTCAAACTTCAGCCTGGCTGTGTCCTGCCCAGGCCACCTACCATGTCCCTAACTCATGCAGGTTGGCCTGGGGCCTCCTCCTCCACCCCACTGCCTCCCTTCATCAGCACACACTGCGATGCATCGATTCATCCTGGCCCATTGCTCGTCTTGGCACCCCCAGTGCCTGGCATGGTCTAGTAAAGAAATGCTGCCTGAATGGAAGGAGGGACAGGTGAGCCAGCAAAGAGGCCATGCCCGCGTGAGCTTCTCTGACTTTTAGAGTGCTGGGGCCGTGCCTGGTGGCCCTCACTGCTTTGTGGAGGTCAGAAGGAAGGGTCGTTGTGAAAACCCCCTGGACGCTTGTAAAACTCTTTGTGGCACTCGAGGCTGATTACTACTTCTGCCATCATCCTCATAAAATGGAGTGTAAGGGGCAGGGGCAGAGACAGGTGAAGGGAGATTCTGGGACTTTCTGTAAGATCTTTAATAATTCTGATAAAGAAAAGTAAATTCAATCTGTACTGAAGTATCAGTTTACATTTAGTAAATAGCAAAAGTATATAAAATAACCACTGCTTGTGAACATATGGTAAAACTGTTACCCAGTTAGTGACAGCAAAAACTGGTTGCACTGGGCTTCCCTGGTGGCGCAGTGGTTGAGTCCGCCTGCCGATGCAGGGGACACGGGTTCGTGCCCCGGTCTGGGAAGATCCTGCATGCCGCGGAGCAGCTGGGCCCGTGAGCCATGGCCGCTGGGCCTGCGCATCCGGAGCCTGTGCTCCACAACCGGAGAGGCCACAACAGTGAGAGGCCCGCGTACCGCAAAAAAAAAAAAAAAAAAAGGAATGATACATCATCTTGAAGATCACTGCCCAGCTACTGAGGACTGTGGTCTCCCTCAGGGCAGGAGCAGGGGCCCCTCAGAACCCAGAAGAGGTCTGGCAGGGAGCAGTTGCCAGAAATGTTCCTGAATTAATGATTCTATAGCAATATGACAAATTTCCACAGATGCAATGTTAAATGAACAAAAGAGGACACAAACTTGCATCTGTGCCATGGTCTCAACTGTACATAAATTACCTACACCCTTGAATGAGAGCTGGAAGGAACCAGGGAGACGTTTTACTCAGGAATTGAGGCACTGGGGGATTAATTTATCATTTTTGGGTTCTCGTTACTGTTGGTACAATAGAGTTTATATAAGATGAAGAAACCATACTTTTTTTTTTCTAGGTTAAGTGTGTTGTCCAGAATCCTGAGGTCCTCGTTCCCTGGACCTGGGAGGCTGGACTCTGCTGAGATGGGCCTGAGGCTGCCCAGGCTGATGCTGAATTGCCTGGAAATGCTCTGTGTGGTGTAGCCATGCCGAGAGTAAAGCCAGAGGGGACTCAGGGTCCTTCCACCCTCAGCTGGGACACAGGCATGAAAATCCTGGGGGCTCATGGCAGGGACAGAAGGAAGCAGGGGGATGCAGGTACAGGGACGGGCACACCTAAGCAGAGTCCTACAGGATGAATAGAATAACAGATGGCACCCAGATGTAAGGAGGGGAAAGAGGCTCCTGGCAGAGGTGCTGGAGGGGACTGGAAATGGCCTGGACCGGCTGGATTCCATGCAGTTCCACAAGGTAACCCAAGTGAACAAGGATGGACGCGGGAAGAAATGGAGCTGTCCCTTGGGTACCTCAGACTGTTCATTCATTCATCCATTCAGCAAACGTTAAGAGCGTGCCAGCTCTGTGACAGGCTCTGCACTAGGGCCTTGCAAATTCTCCTAATTCCATCCTCTCAACTACCCATGAGGAGGGAAGATTATGCCCTTTTGTAAATGGTGGCTGAGAAAAGTGAAGTGAAGAACCATCCTGGAACCCAGTGTCGACCCAAAGTCCACCCCTGAAGCTGTTCCCTAAGAACCAGGCTCTGCTCTGGAATCCCAGGTGCGCCAGCATTTGGCCAGATGAGGACTATCCCTGGAGGGTCCACGCTAGGGGCTGGGGCTGCTGGGGCAGCTCTGCCTGGAGTAAGGGGAGCTGGAAGGACACAGAGAGCAGGTTTGGTGTGGGCCCGTCACAGGCTCTCCTTCCCCGACCTTCAGCCTCAGAGCTCTCACCTGTAAAATGACTAGACAACCTCTTCTGAAGGGAAGGGGATCTGGCAACAGATAACCTCAACCCATCTTCTCTCCTAAAGTGCGGCCCTCCTGAGACCGGTGGTAGGTGGAGGTACTGCCATGTCTCCCCTAGACACAGCTCCCAGAGTCTGTGCGGGCAGACCAAGCTAGGCCCCTCTGCTGCTCTCCACGCAGGGCTGAGTGACTCATCCCTACTGTGCCTCCATCCCCTTCCCCTCCCCTACCTAGTCTCCAGCAGCCTCCCTGGACCCCCACCCCCACCCCCACCTCCCCACCCCCAGGCCTCTGCCGCTGAGGAACATCCTGCTCTGATCTCTTGGAAGCTGACCTCCTGGTCTGGAGCTCCCACCACTCTGCTCCAGCCCTGGCGGAGGTGGGGGAGCCAGACAGAGGAGGGAGACCTGAGAAAGAGCAGAGAGTGGGTGGGCCTGCAAGAAAAGAAAGGGGGTCAGAGAGATCAATGAGACAAGACAGGGGCCAGGGCTGACACACAGACAAGCAGACAAACACAAATTGTATAAACACTTCCCAGGACTTCAGGCGCTGCCAGTGGCCCCATACCCCCAAAGCTCTCTAGCACGCTCCAGACTGCATTTTCAACAGCCTCCTGGGCGTCACCCCCTGGACAGCCCATAGGCTCACCCTCACCATATCCACTTCTGTTGGATTATCCAACCCCAATGCCCACTCCCCTCTGCTCCCCGCCTGTGCCTGGAACCTGGGATTCTGCTTGGCCATGACCTTCCCAACAGCTCCTCTTCACCAGACCCAGGCAGGCCTCACCATCCTTGCTTGGACCAGTGCAGCCACAGCCTCCTCACTGGTCTCCTGGCTCCCAGGCTGACCTGCCACCTGGGGCCAGGGAGCTTTCTAAAACCCAGTGCTGGGAATTCCCTGGCGGTCCAGTGGTTAGGACTCTGAGCTTTCACTCCTGCCGGCCCGGGTTCGATCCCTGGTCAAGGAAATAAGATCCCACAAATAAAATACAATAAAAAAATTAAAAAATAAAACCCAGTGATGATGGTACTGCCCAGCTTGAAAGCCTCTGCTGCCTCTCTCTGCCTTCAAGATCAAATCCTAACCAAAACGTCCTCCCCACTCTGGCTCTGCCTCCTCTCCTTCCTCACCCTTAGTCCGCACCCACCAAGACCTTCTCAGCCTGCCACCTGACTCCTGATGGGCCCCACAGGTCCCACCCAGAGGCCACTGCCCCCCACCATGTTGTCAGCCACGTCTCCCTCGACCTGAGTCCTCACGAAGGGCTGTCACCATCTCCATCAGTCTCCCCACTAGGCCTTAAGAGCAGGGCCCAGGTCTGGTCCATCTCCAGGTCCCTAGCACCAGCACAGTGGCTGGCAGAGTGGGTGGGAGACACGAGAAGAGGTTTGTTGAATGAATAAATAACCAGGACAGATTAACAAAAAGGAGGAAACAGAACAAGTAGAGACATAAAGGCAGAGGCAGTAACCATTAGAGACAGGGATAGAAAACACACCCCAAGGGGAGACTCTGAGACCCAGAGACATGCCCAAAGGCAAAGACAGGAGGCTGCAGGGAAGCAGGGAGGGGAAAACCGAGGCAGAGCCAGAGCTGAGCTGGGGGGCGGAAGCCACTGGGAGACAGCTGAGGAGACATAATTGGATCAGAGACAACTCTGCTGCAGTGAGGGGGTGTGACTCACACACACAAAGTAATGCCAGACACAGAAACACACACAGAGTCTCACATTCAGAGGCACATACACCCAACCTTAGGCACGTGTATACACACACACACACACACACACACACACACACACACACACAAACGCATTCAATATAGATTTAATGACCTTTGTCAGGTGCCCTGCCCCTGAGGGGCTCACAATCTACCCAACTAAGGACCAGATCACACACACAGGCACATACAATCCAGCTCCACACACAGAAGGCCCAAATATAGAAGGCCAGACAACTCCCATCACATCATCCTGCCCTCATAACACACAACAACCATCTGGTATCTTATTTAGTTATTTGCTTCTATTTTGCTTGTCTCCCCCTCAGGATGTAAACTCATGACAACAGGGTCTGATGTGTCTGGTTTGCCACTAAATTCCTGGATATACTTGGTATACAGTATGTGAACAACAAATATGTGTTGAATGAATGAATGTTGGAGACACACAAGGGAACTCCATCCCCTCTGGCTGTCAGGCCTCTGCCTTAAGACTCATCACTTCCCTGGTCTAGTACAAGGTCCCAGGCAATCCAGAAGGGTCCAAAAACAGGGAAGAGGCATCAAGGAGGTGGTAGCGGGATTTCTCAGGAAACCAAGGTTAGATGCAGGTTGTGACAGGGAACTCAAAGGATGAGATTAAATGGCCCAGGCAATGCAGAGGAGACCAAAGGCAGTATTTAGCTGTACCTCCCATTGGTGGCGGAGGGGAAGGGGAGGGAGGTAAACTTGCAGGCATTGTTCAACTGCCCCAAGACATAAGAATTCTACAGAGAGGTCAGAGGTAGCAAGTAGCTGCCTTCAGGGAGCCAGGCTGAGAGGCAGGGAGGCAATTATTATGCTAAAACCCCAGAGAACAGCTCCAGCTGCCCAGTGCCACCTGCCCAGCCTCTCTTTAATGACAGGTGAGAGGAGTCTGTATTTGGTGTGGGACCCATCACTAAGTTCTGGGCCTGACACTTTCTTCCACTCCCTGTGTTGCTACAGCTCCAGGGGTCCCAGAGCATCAAGGCCTGACCAAGCGTGCCTGAAGTGAGGCACAGGGAGGGACAGAGACACCTAGAGCCCAATGCATGGTCTGAGTACCTTTCCTCTCACCTGTTGCTGCGGGGGGGAGGGTGGATGCTCACCTGCCCAGATCAGGGGTAAAGGTAAGGGGGCAGGGTGGGAATAGAGTTTTAATTCCCATCTATCTCGGTGGCTGCTGGCCCCTCATGAACAGACTGGAGCGGCCCAGCTCAGGTCCCAGAACCCTAAAGAGCACCAGGTCTCCGGGGTCATGGCACCCACAGCCCTGGCTCCAGGTGGCCCAGCCAGGCATGGAGACACAGGGGAAGAAAGAAAACCCATCTGTCTCCAGGACTGCCTCCTTTCTCTCATCTCTTGAAACTTTAAAGACTCTCGGCTGGAAACTGAGCTGGGGCTCGTTAAAGTTTAAAAGCCAGAGCCTGGGGACCTGGTCATGGAGGAACAGAGCCAGCCTGGGGGCTGAGGGCTCTTCTAGCCCCAGCGTGGATGGACACTGACTGAAGGCACCCACCCCACCAGTCCCTTGCCCCCAGGGGGCTGCACGTCCATACTATCTTATATCCCAGCCTGCACAAGAGTTATGCTGTAACCACCATGTCCCATTCCTTTATCCCTCCTAAATCTTTCTGGATGCAATCCCTTGGTGCATTCCCCACAGTCCCTGCTTTAGTGCAGGCCTTGGCATGTCTGTCCAGACAAATACAGCAGCATCTTCCTCCTACCACCCACCTTGTCTAAAACCCTCCTTGGTACCCTAGAACCTCCAGGACCCAAATCCTAGAGCCCTGGTCTAGCTGTCTAATCACCTCCTGCCCCCTGAGTTCCAAGCCCCACAATGAACCACCTGCAGCTCTCCTAACGCACTGTCCTGTTTCCTGCCTCTGGGTCTTTACACAGCTGTTCCTCTGTATGAAATGCTCCCAGTGCTGTCAAACTTGTACTCCTCATTCTCTACCCAATTCCAAACAGATCACCTGAGAATTCCTCCTCTGTGAAGCTTTCTCTGGCCCCCAAGGCTGGTTCAGAGGCCTGCTCTGGATCTCTGCAGCTCCTGTGATAAGTGTCTGTCCCAGCATCCAACTGGGAGTTCCTTGAGGGCAGGGTTTGTTTGATTTCCTTCTTTGTCCTCAACTTGAATGAAGTGCCCAAAGACAGGCAGGGCAGCACTACTATTCACATGTGACAGATGAGGAAGCTAAAGCCTAGGCAGGGGCAACAATCTGCCCAAGGCCACATGGCCAGGACTCTGGACCCTGTGCTCTTCCCCTATGGCCTCAGACCAACCCAGGCATCTCCACAAAGACTTCCCTGAAGCCTCCAGCCACCTCTGACCTTTCCTCTCTCTGATTTCCTGCACCTGAAGGTCCAGACCCTGACTCGCTGGGGTCATGCTCTCTGGGGGCCTGTCTGTCCCCTGAGGACAGCTCTGGACTACTTCCTCCAGCTGCCCTCACACCAAGTCAGAGCTAGAGCCATCCAGATAGGGGTCTCAGGGCCTCAGCGTGGATTCAGGAGCCCCATCTAGGGACCTCTCAGATGGCACAGACTGTTATGGCCTTAGCTCTCCATCCTTACTCTGTGTCCAGCAGTGCAGAAGCCTTTACCATGGCCTAAGGCCAGGACAGCCTCTACAAACCACCTGCCCAGCAACTTCCTGTAGAGAAGGAAGTTCTTCCTGCAGAGGAGGGAAACTCAGCCCCAGATGTGGCAGAGGCCCAGCCTGAACCTGAACTCACTGAATCCAAACCCCTAAAACTCAATTAACTCCTGCCTCTGCCACCACAGATAAGAAGACTGACTCGTAAAGGTGAAGTGACCCCCCAAGGTCACACAGTAAGGACTGGGCTCTTGCTCAGCTGGGACCACTCCAGGGTGCCCTCCCACAATGGCACAGTACAGGGAGATCGAAGGCAGAAGACAGGGGTAGGTTCTGAGCCACAGGGTCCAGGAGACGGAAGGGCCCAATGGTGCTAATAAGCAGGCCCAAGGGAGTGAAGAGATCTCGGCCTTGGAGTCTCAAGGACCTGGGCTCTGATCCTGCCTCGGCTACCTTCTAGCTGTTTGCACAAGTGAATTCTTGCCCTAAACCTCAGCTTTCACATCTGTTCAATGGAGTTCATAAGACTCACAACTACCACAGGACAGTTGTGAAGACTCAGTGGGACAACATGAAGAAAACACCTGGCCCTGCGGCTGTCCCTACCTTCCCCATGACCCTTTTGAGTCCCATGGACCGTTAAGAGTGAGAAGGGTCCTTGGAGATCCCTGAGACGATCCCAAATTTTACAGGGGGAGAGAATGAGGTGCTGAGATGGGACAGGCCAGAGCACTGGCTTAAGAGCTTGGAACCCAGGGGGCCTGTGATGTGGAAGCAGGTGGCCAGTGACACAGGTCAAGGAGGGGTCACTGAAGCTTTCTCCAAAAGGGAAGAGGAGGAGTCGTAGGACAGGAAGTCAGAGGAGATAGGTCCCCACCACCCAGCTTCTTGTGGCAAGAGGAACCTCAGGTGCTCAGCTGCACTCCCCCAGGAGACCTTGCACCCCTGCTTCAACCATCAAGCCCCTCAAGGCCCCTACCCACTGGGCCCACTCCTGCCTCTGTGGTCTGCCTATGGACACCTGCCTCATGCAGTGGGCAGGGGGTCACCTGGAATTGTCAGTCTTCTCTCCACCAAGGTCTGGACACCTCTGAGGACAGGGGCCAGGTCTCCTCTGCCTCTCAGGTGGCTAGGTACACAGCAGCAGCAGAGAGCCCGAGCACATGCGCATCCAGGGCAGGGCTGGGCAGGCCGTGTCATCTCCTGCTTTCTGTCCCCTGTGCCTCATCCCTCTCCATGGGCCCCAGCCCAGGCGTTGAGTTTAGAGGCCCTTGGAGCCAGGAGAGCCCCATGGCACAGATGGAGACATAACCCAGAGAGGGCAGGGATGTGCCCATAGTCACAAACACAGCAAAAGAATACCATAGCCAGGACTAGACCTCAGCCTCTTCCCCAGCTGGCCCTGCTTGAATAAATGACAGACCCCCCCGGTTTCCCTTTTCTCTACTGCTACAGGAGCTGTGGGGAAGCCTGGCCTGGGCATCGAGAGACCTGTATTCAGGTTCCAAGCTTCCCTCTGCCTTGGACCCAGGATCCATGTTCAGCGTCTGCCTTTGGGACGAAGTCTGACCTCTCAGGAGGTGGTATCTGCCTCCTCTCCAGTGCCCGGAGAACAGTGCAGGCTTGGGACCAGACCAGGCTGGAGGCCAGGAGGGAGGGAAAGGGAAGAGGTGGCCTCCAGCAGCCCTGTCCCTTTGTCCTGGCTCCAAATGCTGGGCCAGAGCCACAGTGTCTTCCAGAAACCTCTGGACGCAGGGGCAGGGAGAAGATAAGCCTGGGGGAAAGGGAGTGAGGTGGAGGAAATCAATCAGGTAGGCAGATAGGTGGACCCGCTCCCCCAACCTGGGATCACGCACACAGGGCATGTACAGGAGGCAGCTGGCTTTTCCAGCTCAGAGGGCAGGCCCAGAACAGGCTGTGGGGAGGGGGGAGCTCAACAAATACCTGTGGTTGAGTCGCAGCCTCCCGGAGCGACCCAGGGGACTCTGGCTTCAGACCTGCTGTGTGACCTTGACAAGCCACTCCCCTTTCTGGGCCTCAGCTTTCTCATTTATCAAACAGGAATGGGATGATGAGAACACCACGTCCTTCAAAGAGTTATTGATGGGGTCAAATGCCAGAATGTTGACAAAGATGTGAGCCCAAGCTGAGAGAGGCAGGGGTTCTGGAGCCAGGCTGGCCTGGGTTCCACTCCTGCCTCAGCTGATATGACCTTAGGCAAGTGACATCACCTCTCTCAGCCTCAGTTTCTTTGTTTGTAGCATGGAGACAAGCCTACTACTGCCCAGGACTGGCCGGAGGGTAAATCAGACCATGGAGAGAAACGCTTGGCTCAGAGCAGAGGCTCTTACCAGAAATGGATTCCTGGAATCTTGGGGATGGGGAGCTCAGAGACCTCTGCCTGTCCCCCACAGCTCCATCTGGCTGTGCTGAGGGGATCAGAGATCTCGGGATGCCCGTAACCAAGGCCCCAGCCTCCTCCTTAGGCCCCAGCTCTGCTCACCTCCTGGCCCTAGTCCCCCCTCCACTGTGGGAAGCACAGCAGAGAGAACTAGGCAGGGAGGCTAAAGGTCTGGGTGCCAAGTCTGGCTCTGCTGGGACTTGGCTGTGTGAGTCTGGGCTGGCCCCTGTTCCTCTCTGGACCTCGGTGTCCATACTTGCACCCCAGTGAGGAGTGAGTATGAAACTGGGGTTGTAAAGGCACCTCCAACCTCTGCTGAGTCTGAGAGGGAAGGAAGGTCAGGTGTATGCCCTGACCACAAGCCCACAATACCCCTGTTTTTCCAAGTCTCCTCCACTCCCAAGGAAGAACACCTGACAAATCTGATCTGGCCACAAGGGGTCCATTGTGGCACTCTGGTCCCCAGAACTGCCAACTCCAGTCCTGGACTAGGCTGGGTTTATTCATTAACCAAGCCAGTTGGAGGAGGCAGCTCCGCCCTGTTGACACAGAGGGTGGGAGTACTGGTCTCAGTTCAGACTTTCCCCTTCTCTTCCCTCTGGAGAGCCAGCTCGGTGGGGAAATTACACTTCCCCACCCCACTGCACAGCCCAGCCTTTGAGCCTTTCCTAGGTCACAGTCAGGAAAACAACCTTGTTCTCACAACTTTGCTCACCTTTTATTCAGTTTGTTTCTTTGTTCCTTCCTTCCTTCATTCAACCAACACCCCTGCTCTGTTTGTGTTGGAGGTTGAGGACGCAAAGAAGGATAGGACCTGTCCCTGTCTTCAGAGAGCACTAAGCGGGAACATACTAGCTGCCCTTCCCTTCCCTGCTCCTCAGGCTCAGACACAGCTCAGGCCCCCGGGAAGGCCCCAGCCCAGGGTCCTCAGGCCTGGGTAGAGAGTCCCAGGAGGGGAGACACACATGGAAACCCAGAGAGAAAGAGACAGTCAGATAGCCAGGGTGCAGACAGAGAATTATAGAAGGAAGAAGGGAAGACAGAATGGGTGAGCCAGAAGACCACACGGGGACAGGTGGACAAAGGTCTAAATGACTAAGACAAAGTGAGGCAGAAAGGCACAGGGTCAGAGTGGGAAGGTCAGACATCTCTGGCCCTGGTATGAGGCCCTGATGCCAGAGCTAAATCCAAATCCAAGAGCAGGTCCCAGGCAAGAGGGGCTGAAGTAGGGGAAGGGCAGGAGTGCCCTCTGAGTTCAGTGTCCTGCTTCCACCTCTGCCCCCCTCCACCACAGGAATACACTCCTCCACATGTTCGAGAAGGACAGCAGGAAGGGTGAGGCAAGAGAAAGGGAAGGGTACAGTTTACTGCCAGCACCCCACTGAAGCGAGACCTGCCCCCTTGAAAAGTGGCACTCACAGCAATGCCAGATGTGATATGTTGGAGGAAGCTACCGAGGCCTCTAATCAGAGCCTTCACCAGCCTATTCCCCATCTAGTTCCCCAGGGTAGGTGGGCTCACGGGGTCCCAAACCCCAAGCCGGCCCTATCTAAGCAAAGAGAAGAAAATCAGGGGGTTGTGAGGAATGGGGTTGATGGCTGTGAAGGAGGCTGAATGTGCCTACATCTTCCTTGCATCTGCTGGTCCTCTCCTCCCCCAGCCCACCCCCAGTCTGGCCCTGTGTAAGGCAGAGACATTTAAGTCCTGCTTTCAGGATCTGCCGGCCAGGATCCTGAGTCCCTGCAGGAGAAACTCAGGGAACAGCCAGGAGGGAAGGGGAAAGAGCAGAGCATCAGACAGGAAGGAATCAGGTCCCTGGCACCCAAGGGTGCAGAGAGTGGGGAAAGAGACCCAGCTCAGGCTGAAAGAACCAAGGATTCAGGAGAGAAGGGCTCAGTCTCCCTCCTCAGATGACTCAAGTCAGGACGTGGTGAAGGCTTCCACGGGCAGAGGGCTCCCTGAGGGAGACCATTCTCCTAGGTAGGCCTGACAGCAGCCCACCTCCCTGGATCAGGCAGGGGTGTGCAGAAGCCTGGGTTCTGGCTGAGTGAGCCAGAGGGAGTCACACCCCCTCTCCAGGCCTCAGTTGGCCCACCTGTGAGATGGGGGCTTGCCCAGCAAACTGTGCCTCCTCCTGGTTTCTCACAGGAGAGTCTGAGGTGTGCAACCGGGTGTCTGTAACCCTGCGGGAGGACCAGGAGACTCCCTGGTCAGAGGAAGTAAGGGTGCAGTGCAGACTACACCTGCTGCAGGGCAACCCTACCTTGATCTTGTGCAGGGTACGATCCATCTCCACAGCCTGCACCCACACAGACACGCCGGCCTTGCTGTAGGTCAAGTTCCAGCCCGCCTCGGCCTCACACTCTGACCGGAAGCTGCGGAAGTCTTGGTCGTCGGGCACCTGGACGCTGTCGCGACCCAGGACTGGCCGAGGCCCCTGGGGCTCAGTTGAGGCAGCTGACTTCTCCATGGGGAGGCCCAGGGCCCTGGTCCTAGTCCGGCTCTCCTGGGTCCTCCGCGGAAGCTCCAACAACGTCGACGCGGCTGCAGATGCTGACGCCACCTTCCAGGGACCTGAAAGACCGGTTTGGGAGCCAGAGTCAGAGCGCTGGGGGCGCGGGTGCGGCTGTCCGGGGTCCTGGCGGGTAGAGAGAGACAGGCAGGGGCTGGCCAGCGCGCACCGCCGGTACAGAGCAGTACGCCCCCCGACCCCTTCGCTAGGCGCGACCCAGACCTCCGGTTTGGGGGCCGGAGTGGGGGCTGCGTATCGGGTGCGGGGGGGGGGGGCCCGTCGGGACCCGGGGGAGGCCGCGACCCGAGGTGACGGACGGCCCGGCGGGGTCCGCGCAGCGCTGGCCGGACTGGCTCAACTAACTCGGCAGCGGCGCCGGCGCGGGGCCCGTGGTGGGGGCGCGGTGGGGTGCTTGCGGGGCCGGCCCGCTCACCTGTGCCAGCTGCTCCGCCGCGGCCCGCCGGGGCCGGAGGTGCGAGCGCCTCTGCCGCCGCC
Source organism: Phocoena sinus (assembly GCF_008692025.1). Classification (NCBI taxonomy): domain Eukaryota; kingdom Metazoa; phylum Chordata; class Mammalia; order Artiodactyla; family Phocoenidae; genus Phocoena; species Phocoena sinus. Next base: position 59,430,456 of record NC_045770.1, on the reverse strand, counting down.
GCCGCCGCCGCCGCGCTGCCCGGGCGACCGGGGCCGCGCGGGGGCTCTGGGGGGAGGAGCAGTGGGTCCCGCCGCCGGCCCCGCCCCACGCGCCCCCCCCCGCCCCGCGCGCCCCCGCTCCCTCCCTCCCTCTCCCCGGGCTAGGCTGGGGGCTCCGGGGGCTCCGCTCGCCGGCGCTCGGTATTTTCCTGGCTGCGGAGGTACAGCAGATGGGTCTCGGAGCCCCGCCCCGCCCCGCCGGGTCCTAGCGCCCGCCCCACCCGCCTCCGAAGGGGACCTGGCCCTACCAGTCCTTAGGCAGGGGTCGGGGAGGGGCCCAGATAGAGTGGGCTCTGAGAAGAAGGGCGAGGAGGTGCTCGAAGAGGGATTCTGGAAGTTACCTGCGAACCCCTTCTCTTCAACACCCTCCCATACTCACAGGTACACACCTCTGCAACAACCTACTTAGACACAAGGAACCACCCAGAGACCCAAAGATGGGCACACTCCCCCTACCACAATCAAGAGCCCATAGCTTGCATCCCCCAACAACCACTAGCCACTCCCATCTCACTCCCGGCTGGGAGCTTCAACCAGGCTCTCCTCCAGCCCGACTCTGGCCCTTGTCCACCACCACCCCTCCTGAGCACCCATGCATGTATTCACACACCTCGCATGGATTACTAGGCTCTCAAGAGCATCTGGCCCCAGAGCTCTGGGGCTACCCTGTCCCTCCCCAGGCGGAGCTGTCCAGAGCTCCACAGCCACAGGGTAGGTAGGTCCACCAGTACTCCAGCCACCCCTTTCAGCCAGGGAGGCTGCTACCTGCCCCCCTGGGTCCTAGTGCTAGCTCTGCCTCCAGCTGCCCCGTGTGAACTGAGGCCAATAGTTCAATTTCTCTGAGGTGAGGCCAGTATGAGTGTGGCAATGGGCCCAAGGCTAGCATTCACTGACCCTAGTGACTTGCCCTTGACTGCAGAGGGCTAGGGAGAGCTAGGGCCCGTGGTGAGCTCCCCTGGATGGGCAGCTAATAGGGCACAAGTGCCCATCACTTGCCCACTGCCACACGGAGAGTACATGGCCATCCTTCCCAGAACCCAGATCTCAGCCTCCTCCCACCCCAGGGGTTCCTTTCTCTGCTCTGGCTGTCCCCATCATCTTTCTGAGCCTTAGTTTCCCATCTGTAGAATGTGAGCATCAGAATGTATAACCTCCTAGCCTCACCATCCTAGAGCTCTGGGATGGAACAGCTTTTCTTAAAGGTGCTCGAGAAAGATAAGGAGTTGTCACGGTGGGTTCACAAATAGAGGTGTTTCTTCCTGAAGTGCTTAGGGCTCTGAGATATGTGTGAATCAGGCCCAATTTTAAAAGTGAAGGGGGTGAGCAGGGAGCCCAACTTGTAAAATGAGTTGCAGGTCCCCATGAGGCTTGTGTGATGACCTTAGATCTCCAGTGTGAGGGACATAGTCAGATAATCACCCTCACCCCTTCTAACCCACATTCTTTAAGTGTGTAGAAATGGGTGGCAGGGGGGCTGGATCTGGGTTCAGGAGGCCAGCGCTCTGGCTCTCTGTTATGCATGTTTTCTGCCTCCACCCCAACCCTAGGCAGTTCACTGCCCCTCCCCTGGCTTCAGTGGTTTTATCTGACAGCCTCATACCCAGGCTAATGGGAGATTCAAAGAGGGGTACACAGAGCCTGCTTTGTGAACTGTAGCCTCTGGGATCTGCCACGAGGAAAAGAGAGAGGAGCACTGGCCTGGCGGCTCCTGCCTTCTTAGGGCCCCAATGACACACATCTCAGCTGACAGCAGGCACCAGGGCAGTACCCCTCTCATGCCTATCACCCAGTCTAGGGTAGAAGAGATAAGGCTGGGGTGACAGCAGGAGATAGCAGTGAGGACAGACAGGACTTCTCCACCCTCCAGAGCACTGCCAGCCTGAGACACACAAACTCAGGGAGGTACACATGGCAGAAATCAAACCAACACTCAAATCCAAATATAGATTAACCAAGAATGAATCTTTTGGGTCTTGGGGCAGTAAAAGTGGGTGACCTGGTACCTCTGGGCTCAGATGGCTATGCCCTGGGCTCAACCCTGCCTAGAAGTTTAGGCCAGGCTAGCTGGGGCATCACTCCTCATCCTATTCATCATTAATTTGTCCTTGCAGGCCCCCCCCCAAACCCCAGGAATTTAGGTATCTCTGGCTCAAGGGTTCATGACAGCCTCCCAAACATGCCTGGATCAAAGCAGATTCATATCCTGTCTCAAACACCCCTGAGCAGCAGAGAGAAGGCTAGGAGGGCTGGGATGGGTGACCTGGGGAAGGAGTCTGGAGAGGAGTCCTAGGACTTGGCCATCCCTGCTTCCCACAGCCTGGAAGTGCAAAGGGCCTGTGGAACTGGGTTCAAATCCTGTCTATACCATTTCCTAAATGTGTGACCAAGAGCAGGTGACATGTCCTCTCTGAGCCTCAGTTTCTTCATCTAGAATAATAATACCTACTTTCTGAGAATTATTGCAAGGAAAAGAGTTGTATATGTATCAGTTTCACCCCCAAGTAACTAAAAATATAACTGGAGGGAGAAGGGTAGGGAGGAATAAATGCACTGTACAAAAATGGCATATTTCCAACAAAAAAGTGTTAAGGTAACATCTTGATAGGATGGTTGTTAAGAGTCTCAGGAAAAAGTAAACAGTGGGAAAGCTTGGCAAAGCATGACCCTGCTCTGCCCGCTGCAGCCCCTGCACCAGCCACAGGGCCCCTTGACGGAAAGTGGATTGGGTGAGGTGCCTCTCTGGGCCCCAGCCCCAGAATGGGACAACACCAAGCAGGAGTCAGAGTGGGAGTGGAAGGCGGGAGCGTGTAAGAGAAAGAGAAGGTGCTTAGCAAACTGAGAGGGATCATGAGAATGTGAGGAATCATTACCCAGGGTGCTGAGCAAGTGCTGGTCTTATACATGCCCCTCACAGAGAGAGCAGCTGAGGTGTGGGAGGCATGGGGACGCCCCTGAATCAAAGTAAGACAGAACCCATCTAGGGACCTCCAGTACCACAGGACACTTGGAATGGGGGTTGGCGGTCGTTTGGAGATATCCACACCAGTCCTTGCTCACTGCCCCCTGACAGCTGTTGCAATAGGGTCAGGGGACCTGCCTGGAGCCATCCATGACCTGGTCCCTCACATTCCCCTCAACTTCCCTCGCTGAGTCCCCATCAGGACTAAAGACCCTCAGACTGATATCATATGGCCACAGTCCCCAACTGTACAGATGGAGAAACAAAGGCCCCACCAGCAGGGACAAAGCAGAGGTAAGATCCTAGGTCTCCCAGCTCCTAACCCAAGGCTCTGTCCCTGTTCCCCATTATACACCACTACTTTCACTACTCCAGGGGTGACCTTGGGGTAGTCACCACCCTCTCTCTGCTTCAGGATTCATCCTCTGCCCAAGGGCCCCACCCTGTCCAGTGTCCTGGACAATGAGGGGCTACCAGGTCTTGACTTGCTCTGGGGTGCTCCCTCCAACTCATCATCTAGTCAGACGGATGGCTGCCTGGATCTCCCCCTGGGAGATGAGAAGGCCCCCCTGACGCCTTCTCCCCCAACTCCCTCTCCTCAGGGGTAACTGGCCCTGCCAGTTTAGTCGGAGAAAATTCCCAGGTTGCCTAGGATAACGAGGCAGTATCCTGGGGGCACCATTCTAGAAGACTGGGCAATGACCTGTGTGATGTCACCAGGAAGGAGCAGAGTAGAGAGGTAATTCCTGAGGCCCCTCTGGAAGGGCCCAGGGCAGAGCACCCTGAGGCCCCAGGGCTGGCTTGGCCTTGAGACAGACATGTCCTTTACAGTTTGATGCAGGTGGCAATAGGCTCGGCACCCCAGTCCCAACTGGACCTGGATCTAAGTGTTTGCCCAGGGTGGGTCTCCTACCCCTGCTGGGCCTCCCTGAGCAAAGAGCCCAAGCACTGCCCTGAGGGAGCTGCTAGAGCCTGAGGGAGTCACAGAGAGGCACACAATCACAGTTACCCACATCCCCTCTCCTCCTGGTGACACTGTCACAGCCATGTGCCATCACACTGATGTCCTGTCACAGACCCACACAGCCACATACAACCTCAGTCTCATGCGTGGGAGCCCAACATGGGTACACTGGCTTGGGTGCACCAGGTCACCCAAGTAGAGTTGCCAGATAAAACACAGAACACCTCGTGAAATTTGATTTTCAGATAAGGAAGATCATTTTTAGTATGAGCATGTAGCAAATATTTGCTAAATCTGGCAACCTTATACCTGAGGCCCTGTGCCACACCCACATCACAAAGCCTCAGAGAGCTACACCAGTCCCTCACCTGCCCTGGGAAGGTACAGTCAGCACCCGGGTCACAGCTGTTGCACACACGTGCACACACGTGCACACACAAACGAACGGCCTTGCACATCCTCTCTGTGAAGAGGCCCTGGGCCAGAGTAAGAGTCTGCCACACTCATTTTGTCTAACCTTCACAATAACCTTAGGTGGAAGGTCATACAGGGACTCTTAGCCTCATTTGACAAATGAGAAAAATAAGGCCCAGCAAGAAACAGAACCTATCCTTGGTATCCCCACGTGTGGTCCCCTGGCAGGGGCAGAAGGGGTGCAAGGGAAGTCATGTTATACCTGGGCTGGGCTGTGTCCCTGGGCAGGTCTGAGCTCCTCAAGCAGGCCTCTTAGATGAGCCTCTCCCAGGTAGGAACAATAGCCTAGGGGTTTGGGGGGGTGGACCCTCTGCCCCTTCCCCCATCCAACGGGTGATCCTAAGTGCTCCCCAGAGGCCCCTCTAGTCCCAGGAGGTGGAAACTGTCCTGGCAGGGCACTGAGGGCCCAGCTTTGAGATTAAAAAATACGAAGAAACGGAAAGAAGGAAGTTGTGCGGGCTTCCAGAAAAGAGGCTGTCGTCCCAAGGCTGGAGTTCTTGCCCTGGTAAAAGGGCCAGAAAACCTCATCCTCCCCAGAGACACACAAAGACACCTCCACCCCCACTGCCACCCAGCCTGAGCACATAGCCGAGGGGAGGGCCTGGGGTCAGGCAGATGGATCAGGAGCCTCTGACTGGAAACTTGAGGGCTTGTGGAAGGCTGCATCAACCCAGCAATCGAACTGAGCTGCTGCAGGTGGCAGTGCCCCAAAGACATCATCAGCAGAAGGACCCAGCCTGCAGAGGGGGTGCTGGCCATCTGGGCCTGGGCCCTCCCGAAGAGGAGTCTCCATGATTCCACCCTGGGCCCTGCCGACCTTGGGTAAGGCCCTGCACCTCTCTGGTCTGTCTTCCTGTCGAAGGGGTGGTGCTCAAGATGCCTCTCCACCAGCCTGGGGCAGGTGGATGGGCTCTGTAAATTGTGAAGTCCTGCATGGTGGGGGGGTTGCAGTGGAGCTGTGTTAGTCTCTTTCCCCCAAGCCTGGGAGCACCCTGGGCAGCAAGACCCCGCAAGGCCCAGAGAGAAGCTCCCAGGACTCTAGGGTACAGGGACTGGAGAATGGGGAGGGAAGGACAGAAGAGGAGGAGGAATAGACAGGGTGGAATACCCTGCTCAACGGTCTACCACAATGGTTAAGAGCCTGGGCTATGGAGCCAGGCTGTCTGGGTTAAAACCTCTTACTGTGTGATCTAGAACAAGTTACTTAACCTCTCTGTGTCTCAGTACTCCCATTTCTAGAATGAGTAGGCTAGTAGGACTTACACCATTGCCTCGGGGACGAAGTGAGTTCACGCATGTGGAGAGCTCAGCACGGTGCCCAGCAAGCAATGGGCACTCAATAAACGCCACAGCTGCTATCAGTTCTTGTCTCCTGAGGCTCCTTAACCCCCGTCTGCCAGCTGTCCCCAAGGCACGGCCTCTTTCCTAAGCCTCTGCTCCTTGACCTGGAGGCAGTGCCTCCCTCTTCTGACATGGAAGAAAAGAAACAGTCTGCGTTCACTTGGAGCCTGGAGGGCTGAGAATAAAGCAGAAGTGAGTGCTATGACATCTTGTCCCCCTCCCTCACCCCAATTCCAAACAGCTACAAAGGCCTGGATGGGTTCCCTTTGGAAGGCCTTCGCTCAATGGCATGAGCTCCTTGCATCCACACAGCCCCTTCCCCAGTGTCTGACAACTGGATGCTAGGACAGCAGCAGGACCCAGGGAGCCTGGCTATGCCCAGCCAGCGGGCAGGACAGTACTGAGACGTCCACACTCCAGGGGCTGGTTCCTAGGACCCTGTGAAGGGCTGGTGTGGGGAAGGCTTGCTAGGAGCTCTGTCAGTGAGTGGGGCTGAAGGCTCTGCCTTGAGTCGGGGTTCATTCTGGGGCCAAAATTCACACCTGGAACAGGCCTAGAACAGACCCAGCTTCCATGGGGCACTGCTGTGCAGGGGACTCCTGCCAACCTCTACCCCCTTCCCTGAGGCCCTGGTGCCCCGCGTTAGCAGGCATCTCCACAGTGCTCTCCCGGGGGCGGCTGCCTCCTTCAGCACCTTCTAAATTTAGGGCTTGGGCTCTGTGACTCATTCCTGAATCTGCTTTGCTCCCCTCCTCCAGGAGTGTGCTCCCGTGGTAGTTTTATCTTCTGCTGCCTCAGACAGATTAACAAGGCCCTAGAATCCTACAGCAGCCACACACACCAAGGAGAGCTCCCCAGTCCACCTGCCCCAGCTCGGCTCTGGGCTTCTCTCTGACCAGGTCCTGTGCTCCCCCACTCCCTTTACCTATCCATGCACCCACCTCCTGGGTGGCTGGCTCCAAGCAGGACTGTGGTGGCTGTGGGGAAGGAGATGGAGCCAAGCCCTGCCCCCTCCAAACCAGCTGCCAGGCAGAGCCCTGGCCTAACATCAGGACACCTGAGTTCTGGCTCAGGCTCACTCCCACCTTACTGTGGGGCTCCTGGTGAGTTCCTGGCCTCTCCGGGCTTCTCTTTCTTCCTCTGTGAATAAGGGGTTTGAACCAGACCTCCACTAGGGAGGCCTGGACCAGAGCTGAATTTACCACTGAGCCAGACTGCCATCTTCAAACAGGGAGGGCTGGCGGTAGGGTTATCTGACGTTGGGCCCTGTCTCCCACCCAGGCTCCTCTCTGCCCGTGGCTCCTGCTCTGTTCAAGGGACACACAAGTCAAGGCCCTGCTGTCAGCCTTTTGGGACTTCTGTCCTGCCGGGAGAAAGGGTTGTGGTTCTGGTCTCACTGTCCAGGGCTGTGACCTTTGGGCAAGAATCACCTTTACTCTGGACCCAGGTTGTGGGGAAGTGAATCACGTGCATGTAGAGGTGTGAATGCTCCCTGCCAGGTTCCCAGTGCCAGAGGGGGAAATGGGGATGTGAGTGCCCCCTTCGACTTCCAGAAATGCAGGCTCCCTGGGCACAGAGTGGAGGTATCTGGGAGATGGACAGATCTGGGGCTGTGACATCTCTGCCCCTGCTGGGCTCTGGGAGAACCCTATCTGCAGCTGGCCTCCACCTGTGTTCCTGAGTAACAAAGAGTGGTTAATGTTTACTGAGCATGTACCACGTGCCTGGTGATGTTCTATACATGTAACAGTTCTTAACTCATTTCATAGTTATACCTCAAGACAGCCCTTGAATAAGTCTTACCACGCCACTCTACAGACAGTGAGGCTCAGAGTGGGGTAGTGACTCGTCCAGGATCCCAGCATTGTCACTGGGAGGGCTAGTTAAAAGCCAGGTCTGACTGCACTCCTGGCTTCTGTTTGTACCCTAAGGTAGCTCTTCTCAGCGTATACATTAGACACTCAATAAATGTTTGATGAAGATGTTTGATCACTGCCATGTAATGGAAAGATCCCTGTCCTAGTCCAATTTTACGCCAGCTCCTTGTGTGTCCTGAAGAAAAGTTCTTTCTTCCTTTAGCCTCTGTTTCCCCTGCTGAAAACAGATGATAAGTGAAGGCCCAGAGAATTAGATACTTGGAGGTGGGGAGGATCTTGAATTTCTATTTCTACAAACACCTGCCTTTCATGACTTGCCTGAGGAGGCCCCATCTGCAACCAGACCTTAGGGTCTCCTAGCCCCTCCTATACCTATGTCCAGAACCTCTAAGAGCACTCCAGAGACAAACAACTGGGTACAGCCCAGCTCCAAAGGACAGAGAAAAGTTCATTTCCCTGGCAGGCAGCTGCCTGATCTTGGGGGGTGGTAAGGTGTGCCTATGGTGCCACCTGACTGCTCCACCTGGTTGGAGGTGTGGCTCCTACAGCTTCTCAGCTCAACCAGCATCACTTCATCTCCTTAGCATCCAAGCCAGCCCAGGCACCACCTCCAGCTGTCACTGGCCCCAACTGGAATCACCTGAGCACCCAATTCCTCCCAGGCTCAGAAACAGAGCCCACTCTTTTCCATTCAGGGTCTGTCCCCTTCATATTACCCCTTCATCTGTCACACTTGAGTTCGTTCGTTTACCTGGGCCACTCTCCTGAGAAGCAGGGTCTGTACAGCTCAGCAACACTGTCCTCTGTCTTCAGGATTCTCCAGTTCCTCCTTAGTTTCTGGCCTTTGGTAGTCATCTCAACAGAACAGGGCCTTTCTCCACTAGGCCCAGGTTGGGTAGGAGCAGGATGAGGAATAGGGACTCCTCCAGACTCCGTCTCTCTAAGCCTGTATCCAACAAAGACACTAATCCTTGGGGTGCAGGGAAGGGCTCCAAGCCCAAACGCAGGAAGCCTGCGCGTTAGCCCCTGCTCACAGACTGCTGAGACCTGGGGCAAGCTCCTGCCCCTCTTGGGGCCCTCAGTTTTGCAATTTGTATAATGAGGAAATAGCTCCTCAATCTGCAATCACCCAATTATAATAATCTTTTGCCTTTAAACATTGCTTGGCAACTTAGTTTCACTTCTGGATCTTATTCAATCCTTCCAATAACCTATTTCCATTTACAAATGAGAAAGCTTAGGTCCTCAGGGGAACAGAACTATCAAGGTCACACAGCAACTCAGAGATAGAGCCTGGGCTAGAGTCCTTGAATCCTGAACCATCTGTGGTCTTCAACACTCTTAAGATGATAGGACTCTGGCTGTATGACTTTCTCTGACCCGTTGCCCCACTGGTAAAATGACTGCTCTAAGGATCAAATTAAGAGAGGCAATGAAGGGGGCTGTGCTTTGCAAACCAGAAGAAAAAGGACAACAGAAAAACAACGGGACGGTTACGTTACTATTTATTACTCTTACCTTTGCTAAGGCGCCCCCTCGTGTCCATCCCGAGGCGCTCCGCTTGCGCAGGCGCTCTTTGGTGTTTACGGAAGGCTTGAGGCCCAGCATTTGCGCGTGCGCTCCGCGTAAGGGGCCGCCCAATGGCCTTCTGGCTGTTCGCCGTCGGACGCTGCCTTCAAGTCCCCTAGTGGTTGTGGCCGCCCAGTTACTATGGTTCCCTGGGGCCCTGTCTGCTCTTCTTGGGTGGAGGCGTTTCTACAACTCCGGAGCGGCGGAGACCTAAGGAATGGCAGGGAGTGGCACAGCGCGGTCTCCCAGGACTCCAGCATCTCAGTTACCGCTGTACTTTAGTAGGGGTGCCGACTTTGGCGCCCCTCACGGCAGATATGGCGGCCCGTTCACTGCCTCTTGGGAGCCTCAATTCGCTGCTAGAACTTTTCCGAGTTGGAACGCTCTTAAAACTACATTTCCCAGAAGTCCAAGAGCCAGAGTCGCGGGAACAGGGCCTGGGGCATGTGGGGAGATGGAGTGTGCGGACGGTAGTGAGTTTGTGCAGGCAGGGAAACGCGATGAAGTGGTGGAGCCTCGCTCTCTGAGCCTGGGCTGTGGGTTCGAGTTACGCACGAGTTACACGATAGCTGTCATAGGGAGAGAGTAGCGCTGTTGGACTGAGTTTTAGAAAGAATACTACACACTACGTGTCTGCACCTCCCACAGGGCTTCCACCCCCATCACTCTTAGGAGACTGCACTCCCAGGCGTCACCGTCGCCTGGGACTCTGAGTTCTCTTACTGCTGTTCAAAAGAACTGTTTATAATAATGGAAATATTCTATAGCTGCATCGTCCAGTAGGGTAGCGTCTAATCTGTGGCTACTGGACATTTGACATGAGGCTAAGTGCCATGGAGGAAGAAAAACTTTTACTGAGTTTATTTTTTAAATTCAATTAATTACTTTTAATTACATTTAAATAGCCACCTATGGCTAATGGCTACCATATTTGACAGCGGCACACTATACTAGACTAGACCTCTTAGTGTTCAATACCAACAATCACCTTCCCGTTTTGTGAGACCTAACAATTTAGTTTTCTTCCTACTGTTGACTAAAAATAAGTACACCACCTAAAAGTTGAGAACTTTGTTATTCGCAGCCTTACTGAGGACTATAGCCAGGGATGGCAGCCTCTCAGATAGCTCTGAAGGACTGTTCCAAAGACGTAAGGGAGGAGCAAGGAGTTTTTCCTGAAAAAAACATGTAGTGAACATCCAAAGATTACTGCTAATCACACACAAGAAACCAGACATCTCCAGTTAATTGTTTTAGTGCCTGTGCATGGGAAGTTGCAAGAGTCTGGGTTCACTGAAATTATTCCTTTGGTATGCATCTTAACTATCTAGGGCTAGTATCCTGTTTTTCTCCATCCAGAATTCCCCTCAGGGTGCACCGTTCAGGGGTGCCTGCAGTGCCTGATGGCTGGATGGCAGGAAGCATTCTTTGTTTACTGACTTGTCAGGCAACATTTTTTTGTCCACACTGCCTACTCACTACACTTAGGCTTTGCAGATTCCACCTCCATTGTGTGTCCCTTGAAAACCTAAAAATTAGTTCAGACTGTAAAAATCTGCTGTGATGTTCATCAGGCTGGAATAACGGGCACAGATAAAGCCAGCTGCAAAATTAATAAGAAACAATATTTTCCCCAAGGATATACTGCAACTATAAAATGTCATAACAACCCCCTCCTTTGAGTGACTACTTCTTTATTACCAAGCAACTTTGTTTTCTAAAATCATAGACTGTCAGAAATTTTGCTGTTTGAAATTATATAAGTAGGAATGAAACTCTTGTCTGGAGGAGTTAAATCACTAAAAGGACAGGATTTACAATCCAGGTGCAGAGACTCAGATAAGGGATTTCTAAACATATATTCCACATCTGCCTTAACTTTATTGTTTCCAAGGAAACAGGACCTTGAGTCCACTGAGCAGTCCAGATGCAGTTCTGCTTTGCTTTGAGCCATCAAAATATTGCCTCATTTAAATTTCACCTAATTCCACCTCTCTCTCAAATCCTATAAGAACTCTCTCTATTCCTTTGTGTTTGGTAGGACATCTCATTTTTCCTCTGGTGTGTTGTCTTCCTCCTAGCAATGGGTCAATAAACCTGACTTCATTGGACTATGGATCTGTCCCTGGTGATCTTTGATTGGGTTAGGACACGCTGAAATACTGGTGTCATTCAGGTTCTATCACAGGCCCTCTCTTCACTCTGCATACTCTCTTTGGATGACCTCATTCACTTCCATCCATAAGCTGATTCCCCAATTTATGGTTTAGGCCTTTCTCTGGCCTCTGGGATGTCTGCTTCTGGTTCCTTAAACTCAGCGTATTTATTTATTTTTTGAAATTCATTTATGTATTTATTTTTGGCTGCGTTGGCTCTTCGTTGTGGTGCGCGGGCTTCTCATTGCGGTGGCTTCTCTTGTTGCGGAGCACAGGCTCTAGGCGCACGGGCTTCGGTAGCTGTGGCTCGCGGGCTCCAGAGTGTAGGCTCAGTAGTTGTAGCGCACGGGCTTAGTTGCTCCGCGGCATGTGGGATCTTCCCGGACCAGGGCTCGAACCCGTGTTTCCTGAATTGGCAGGTGGATTCTTAACCACTGCGCCACCAGGGAAGCCCAAACTCAGTGTATTTAACACTGAATCTTTTTTTTTTTTCCTTTTGGCAACCACTCTTCACTGCTGTGTTCCAAGTAAGAACTAGGCACTGACCACCTCTGACCATGAGATGGTGGGGACACTCCTCACCTGGGTCAGGTACCTCTTCACTCACTGTCCTCAAACGGCATCACACTGGATCAGCTGCTTTTCACATAGGTCAGCAGCCTAAAACTTTAGAAAGTTGGAAGGAATGATGGGCTGTAAGTGAAAAGCGGGTCTCAATTACTCTGCCCCTTTCCCCCCCACCGCCCCCAAGCCCTCGATAATGGCTGGGGCCTCACAAAGGAGGCTGCAGAGGCGATCCCACCTGTCTCCCCCTCATCTCTCATGGTCTCCTCCCTAGAAGCTCTTCCAGTTGTGTCACCAGCTCATCCAGTCCCTAGTCCCTGCTAGTGCCTCGGGAATTTCATAGCCTCCTATTTTTGCTGAGCCTGGTGGCTTTGCATAGGGTCGAGCTGTGGCCTGCCTGCTGCCCAGAGGGAGGGTGAGTACTGTGGGAAGAAGCTTCCTCTTGGGCTGTGCTTGGTTTTCTCTTGAACACGCCTAAGACCAAATATACTTCAACATCTTGAGGATTTAAGTTCCTTGTGAAGAACCCTCTTGCCGCTTTATTCCACCCCACCTCTGCCACATCTCATCTACCAAAGAATTTTCTATTCCTCTTATTCATATAACTTTGACCTGCCTTTTTGGAAAATGAGAAGAGGTCATCTTTCCTGCCCATTTCAAAGCATTGTTCACATTCGCCCATATTGAATGATGCCCAAGTCACAAGTTTCTCTCCTTGGTGGGTGTAGTTTCAGTTCATCCCATTCCAAACACTGTTTTCACTTTAATGCAATAGTCAACAGTGCGTGCACGTGGTGTGTAGGGAAGGTTGGGGGTCCCAGGACCCCCTTTAGCTACAGATGAACTCACTTCCCTCAAACCCCAAGCATTTTGACCATTTCATGCTTTTAGACTGTTTAATTTTTAGTTCTATATTATTTAATTTATAATCTTTGGTGGTCCATTGGTTATAGATATAAACAACTATTTAAAGAGAAGCATAAAAATAAACCTATGAATTTGTCTAAAGATGATTGTTGCCAGATTCTTGCATTTATCCAATCAAAATGTATACACGGCACATCCAGATGTCACTAAGACTGCAAAGCTACAGCTAGAAAAAAGAAAAAAAAAGTGGACGTGATGATCATACTTCATTTGGCTTTTCATGTTCCGAGAATAAAGCCAGCCCACTCTCCCCGGTATCATTTGTGAAAACTGCTTGCAAACAGCAGTCTGAACATTTAATCTCATCATTTAGAAACAAAACATAAACATTAGAAACAAAAAATAAACCTGTTGAATTTTTAAAAGTATTATGACTACTGTTACTTTATTTTTGGGCGAGCCTCGAGACTTGCAGGATCTTAGCTCCCTGACCAGGGATCAAACCCAGGCCGCCTGTGGTGGAAGCGCAGAGTCCTAACCATTGGACCTCCAGGGAAGTCTAAAAAGTATTATGAAGTATTTCAGACATATATTTCCAATGTTAGGACACACAGATCCAGCTTCTTCTTTGGATTGCATTGAATTCCACCTTGTGGATATACCATATATGTAACCATTCATCCTGTCATATACTGGAGTGCAACTGCTGGGGCCAAGGGTGTGTTTGAATGTGTGTGTGTGTAGTATAACCAAAGTGCCTTCCCAAGAGGTTAGCCCTGTTTACGTTCCCACCAGCAGGAATGATGGTTCCATTTCCCCTCACCTCTAAATATTAATATATTTCTTAATTTTTACCAATCTGATGAGTGAAACTTGACCTCTCAGTCATACTTTAACTTACATTTCACTAGTTTTGCATAGTTTTATTTTTTGTGGACCATTTGTTTTTCTTCTTCTGATAAAAGTCATTGCCCATTTTTATATTGGGTTTTCTGTTCTTTAGTTGACTTGTGGAAGTTCTTTATATCTTCTGGATTTTACTAATTTGTTATACATGTTGCAAGTATTTTCTCCTCATCCATCTCTCTATCTGCCTCTCTTTTTACTTTGTGTATAGTGTCTTTTTACTTTGTATATAGTGTCCTTTCACTTTGTGTATACTATTCTATCTGTTTTCTCTTTTTACTTTGTGTATATAACATAAAAATTACCACTTTAACCATTTTTAAGTGTACAGTAATTCAGTGGCATTAATTACATTCACAATGTTGTACAGCCATCACCACTATTTCCAAAACTGTTTCATCATCTCAAACAAATTTTGTGAACATTACGTAATAACTACCTATTTCCTCTACACAGCCCCAGTAACCTCTAATCTACATTGTCTCCATGAATTTGAGTATTCTATATATTTTATATAAGTGGAATCATAAAATATTTGTCCTTTGGTATCTGACTTATTTCACGTAGTATAAGTTTTCAAGGTTCTTACAAGTTGTAGCGTGTATCAGAACTTCATTCCTTTTTATGGCTGAATAACATTCCATTGTAGGTATAAACCACATTTTGTTTATCCATTCATCTGTTGATGGACACCAATTGTCTCCACCTTTTGTCTATTATGAATAATGTTACTATGAAATGGGTATACAACTATCTCTTTGAGTCCTTGCCTTCAGTAAATCTAGCAGTGGAATTGCTGGGTCATACAGTAGTTTACATGTTTAACCTTTTGAGAAACCATCAAACTTTTCCACAGCAGCTGTACCATTTTACATTCCCACTAGCAATGCCCAAAGGTTGTTCCAATTTCTTTCTTTCTTTTTTTTTAAAATTAATTTTATGGGGTACAGTTGCTTTACAATGTTGTGTTAGTTCTGTACAGCAAAGTGAATCAGCTATACGTATACATATATCCCCTTTTTTGGATTTCCTTCTCATTTAGGTCACCACAGAGCACTGAGTAGAGTTTCCTGTGCTATACAGTAGGTTCTCATTAGTTATCTGTTTTATACATAGTATCAATAGTGTATATATGTCCATCCATATCTCCCAATTCATCCAATTTCTTAACATCCTTGCCAATGCGTATTATTTTCTATTAAAACAATTTTTTTTAAATTATAGCCATTCTAGTAGGCATATGGTAGTATCTTGTGGTTTTGATTTGCATTTCCCTAATGAGTAATAACACTGAGCACCTTTTCATGTGTTTATTGCCCTTTTGTATATCTTCTTTGGAGAAATGTCTATTCAAATCCTTTGCTTATTTGTTGAATTGGGTTATTTTTGTTGTTGAGTTTTAGGAGTTCTTTATATATTCTGGACACTAGACCCTTATCAGATATATATCTGCAAATATTTTCTCCTATTCTGTAGGTTGTCTTCTTACTTTCTTGATCATCTCCTTTTATGCACAAAAGCTCTTTTTTTCCTTTGTTGCCTGTGCTTTTGGTATCATACTCATGAAATAATAGTCATTGAAGATTTTCCCCAATGCTTCTTCAAAGATTTTTTAAATAATTTCAGCTCGTAAGTTTAGGTCTCAGATCCATTTTGAGTTAGTTTTTTGTATATGATGTGAGGTAAGGGTCTCACTTTATTCTTTTGCATATAGAAATCCAGTTGCTCCAGTGCCATTTGTTGAAGAAACAATTATTTCTCAATTGAACTGACTTGGCATCCTTGTCAAAAAACAAATGGCCATAGATGTATGGCTTTATTTCTGGATCTCACTTCTATTCTAATGTAATGGTCTATGTGTCTATCTTTATGCCAGTACCACTCTGTTTTTACTATTGTAGATTTCTAGTATATCTTGAAGTGTGAAGTCCTCCAACTTTGTCCTTTTTCAAGATTGTTTTGGCTATTCAGGGCCCCTTGCAATTCCATGTGAATTTGAGGACTGGCATTTCCATTTCTGCAAGAAAGGCTCTTGGAATTTTATAGGGCATAGTGTCTTTTATTATCCAGAAATTTTACATTTTGATGTGGTTAAATTATCTGTCTTTTCACTAATGATTTTTGTGCTGTGAATGTTGTTTAGGAAGGTCTTCTGTATCCCAAGGTTATCAATAAACTATCCTACTTGTTTCTGATATCTTTATCATTTTATGATTATAAGTTATAATGTAATATAATCCATCTGGAATTTACTTTTGCATATAGTGTGAAGAAAAAATTTTAACTAAATTTTTTCTCTAACTGGATAACTAATTGTCCTTACATAAATTATTGAAGAGATTCCTTTTTTCCACTTATTTGAAATGCCACCTTCATCTTATATTAAATTCCTACATGGGAGGATCTATTTCTGTTCTCTGTTCAGTTACTAATCTTCCCTATTTTTTCTAAAGTTTTTTTTTTTTTTTTTTAATAAATTTATTTATTTATTTATTTTTGGCTGCGCTGGGTCTTTGTTGCTGTGCCTGGGCTTTCTCTAGATGCGGCGAGCAGGGCTACTCTGTTGCAGTGCGCGGGCTTCTCATTGCGGTGGCTTCTCTTGTTGTAGAGCTGGAGCTCTAGGCACACGGGCTTCCATAATTGTAGTACACGAGCTGTAGTGCGCAGGCTCAGTAGTTGTGGTGCATGGGCTTAGCTGTTTCACAGCATGTGGGATCTTCCTGGACCAGGGCTCGAACCCATGTCCCCTGCATTGGCAGGTGGATTCTTAACCACTGTGCCACCAGGGAAAATCCAAATCTTGCCTATTTTTGAACCAACAGCATGCAGTTTTCATTATAATAGTCCTTCCTCATTCTTTTTTTTTTTGTCATTTATTTTTTTATTCGGGTATAGTTGCTTTACAACGTTGTGATAGCTCCTGCTGCACAGTGAAGTGAACCAGCCATAGGTATACACATATCCCCTCCTTTTTGGATTTCCTTCCCATTTAGGTCACCACAGAGCACCGAGTAGGGTTCCCCGTTCTATACAGCAGGTCCTCTTTGCTCAATCTTAAAAAAATTTTTTTGGGGGGTATTCTTTTTGAGATGAGTTTTAGAAACAACTTGTCAAATTCCATAAAAATGATATCCTATTGGAATTTCAGTGGGAATATATTGAACTCATAATTTGTGTAAATTATATTTTTATTTTTAGTCTTCCCAACCCCAAACATTTTATACATTTTCTTTCATTCAGATATTCTTTTATGTTCTTCAGTTCATTTAATTGATCACATTAAGATACATTAAATATACTATATAAGTGATACAATCAAATTAATTTATGTCATTCATTTTCAGCTAGTAAATTTTTTCTTGTTATACTCCTAAGTCTATTAGTTTTTGTTGCTGTCATGAATGACTTCATTTTTACATTTTCTAATTGGATATTACTGGGATATATAATAACTTCTAGAAACCTTCTTACGGGTTTACTAACATAGTTAAGCAGAGATCTATATACAAGGCTATACAGAGTAGCATAGTAAGAGCAAATAATTGGAAATAGTCTAAATATTGATCATTATAGGACTGATTTATATATATAGTACATCCATACAATGAAATACTTTGCAGCTTTATTTTTTTTAATTTCTTCTATTTATTTTTGGGCTGTGCTGTGCAGCTTGTAGGATCTAGTTCCCCGACCAGGGATTGAACCCAGGCCCTTGGCAGTGAAAGCACAGAGTCCTAACCACTGGACCATCAGGGAATTCCCTACTTTGCAGCTTTAAAAAGAATGAAGTAGGGCTCTTTGGTGAGGCTAATGGCGGACCCTGGGAGGGCTCACGCCAAGGCGTACTTCCCAGAACTTCTGCTGCCAGTGTCCGTGTCCTCACGGTGAGCCACAGCCACCCACCGCCTCTGCAGGGGACCCTCCAACACTAGCAGCAGTGGCACCAGGGTCCTGCTGTCTCATGTTCTATGATCCAGTGGGTTGTGCCCCAAGAGACCCAAATTGCATTAAAGTACCTTAAATGGAGTGGATACCTAAGAAAATATTGTTGAATGAATAAAACACTGAATCAGAGAAGCATTTTCTAAGCACAGCACATGCAACAGCTGAGGTAATTGAATTACCTCAATTCAATTTGTGCAATACAAAATATCATCAGTTAAAAAAAATAATCCTCAAAGCCTCTTAGAGAGCCTCATCCACCAGAGGGCAGACGGCAGAAGCAAGAAGAACTACAAGCCTGCAGCCTGTGGAACAAAAACCACATTCACAGAAAGTTAGACAAGATGAAAAGGCAGAGGGCTATGTACCACATGAAGGAACAAGATAAAACCCCAGAAAAACAACTAAATTAAGTGGATATAGGAAACCTTCCAGAAAAAGAATTCAGAATAACGATAGTGAAGATGATCAAGGACTTCAGAAAAAGAATGGAGGCAAAGATCGAGAAGATGCAAGAAATGTTTAACAAAGACCTAGAAGAATTAAAGAACAAACAAACAGAGATGAACAATACAATAACTGAAAAGAAAAATACACTAGAAGGAATCAATAGCAGAATAACTGAGGCAGAAGAACGGATAAGTGACCTGGAAGACAGAATGGTGGAATTCACTGCCACAGAACAGAATAAAGAAAAAAGAATGAAAAGAATTGAAGACAGCCTAAGAAACCTCTGGGACAACATTAAATGCATCAACATTCACATTATAGGGGTCCCCGAAGGAGAAGAGAGAGAGAAAGAACCCAATAAAATATTTGAAGCGATTATAGTCAAAAACTTTCCTAACATGGGAAAGGAAAAGGGCACCCAAGTCCAGGAAGCACAGAGAGGCCCTGGCAGGATAAACCCAAGGAGAAACACGCCGAGACACATAGTAATCAAACTGACAAAAATTAAGGACAAAGAAATATTATTGAAAGCAGCAAGGGAAAAATGACAAATAACATACAAGGGAACTCCCATAAGGTTAACAGCTGATTTCTCAGTAGAAACTCTACAAGCCAGAAGGGAGTGGCACGATATATTTAAAGTGATGAAAGGGAAGAACCTACAACCAAGATTACTCTACCTGGCAAGGATCTCACTCAGATTTGATGGAGAAATCAAAAGCTTTACAGAGAAGCAAAAGCTAAGAGAATTCAGCACCACCATACCAGCTCTACAACAAATGCTAAAGGAACTTCTCTAAATGGGAAACACAAGAGAAGAAAAGGACCTACAAAAACAAACCCATAACAATTAAGAAAATGGTCATAGGACCATATATATCGATAATTACCTTAAACGTGAATGGATTAAATGTTCCAACCAAAACACACAGGCTTGCTGAATGGATACAAAAACAAGACCCATATATATGCTATCTAAAAGACACCCACTTCAGACCTAGGGACACAAACAGACTGAAAGTGAGGGGATGGAAAAAGATATTCCATGCAAATGGAAACCAAAAGAAAGGTGGAGTAGCAATACTCATATCAGATAAAATAGACTTTAAAATAAAGAATGTTACAAGACACAAGGAAGGACACTACATAATAATCAAGGGATCAATCCAAGAAGAAGATATAACAATTATAAATATATATGCACCCAACATAGGAGCACCTCAATACATAAAGCAACTGCTAACAGCAATAAAAGAGGAAATTGACAATAACACAATAATAGTGGGGGACTTTAACACCTCACTTACACCAATGGACAGATCATCCAAACAGAAAATTAATAAGGAAACACAAGCTTTAAATGACACAACAGACCAGACAGATTTAATTGATATTTATAGGACATTCCATCCGAAAACAGCAGATATACTTTCTTCTCAAGTGTACATGGAACATTCTCCAGGATAGATTACATCTTGGGTCACAAATCAAGCCTCAGTAAATTTACGAGAATTGAAATCATATCAAGCATCTTTTCTGACCACAATGCTATGAGATTAGAAATCAATTACAGGGGGAAAATATGTAAAAAACACAAACACATGGAGGCTAAACAGTACATTACTATATAATCAAGAGATCACTGAAGAAATGAAAGAGGAAATCAAAAAATACCCAGAGACAAATGACAATGAAAACACGACGGTCCAAAACCTATGGAAGCAGCAAAAGCATTTCTAAGAGTGAAGTTTATAGCAATACAAGTCTACCTCAAGAAACAAGAAAATTCTCAGATAAACAATCTAACCTTACACCTAAAGGAACTAGAGAAAGAAGAACAAAGAAACCCCAAAGTTAGTAGAAGGAAAGAAATCATTATGATCAGAGCAGAAATAAATTAAATAGAAACAAAGAAAACAATAGCAAAGATCAATAAAGCTAAAAGCTAGTTCTTTGAGAAGATAAACAAAATTGATAAACCATTAGTCAAACTCATCAAGAAAAGGAGGGAGAGGACTCAGATCAATAAAATTAGAAATGAAAAAGGAGAAGTTACAACAGACACCGCAGAAATACAAAGCATCCTAAGAGACTACTACAGCAATTCTATGCCAATGAAATGGACAACCTGGAAGAAATGGACAAATTCTTAGAATGGTATAACCTTCCAAAACTGAACCAGGAAGAAACAGAAAATATGAACAGACCAATCACAAGCACTGAAATTGTAACTGTGATTAAAAATCTTCCAACAAACAAAAGTCCAGAACCAGATGGCTTCACAGGTGAATTCTATCAAACATTTGGAGAAGAGCTAACTCCCATCCTTCTCAAACTCTTCTAAAAAATTGCAGAGGAAGGAACACTCACAAACTCATTCTATGAGGCCACCACCACACTGATACCAAAACCAGACAAAAAGATACTGCAAAAAAAGAAAATCACAGACCAATATCACTGATGAATACAGACGGAAAAATCCTCAACAAAATACTAGCAAACAGAATCCAACAACACATTAAAAGGATCATACACCATGATCAAGTGGGATTTATCCCAGGGATGCAAGGATTCTTCAATATATGCAAATCAATCAATGTGATACACCATATTAACAAATTGAAGAAGAAAAACCATATGATCATCTCAACAGATGCAGAAAAAGCTTTTGACAAAATTCAACACCCATTTATGATAAAAAAAACTCTCCAGAAAATGGGCATAGAGGGAATCTATCTCAACATAATAAAGGCCATATATGACAAACCCACAGCAAACATCATTCTCAATGGTGAAAAACTGAAAGCATTTTCTCTAAGATCAGGAACAAGACAAGGATGTCCACTCTCGCCACTATTATTCAACATAGTTTTGGAAGTCCTAGCCATGGTAATCAGAGAAGAAAAAGAAATAAAAGGAATACAAATTGGAAAAGAAGAAATAAAACTGTCACTCTTTTCAGATGACATGATACTGTACATAGAGAATCCTAAAGACACTACCAGAAAACTACTAGAGCTAATCAATGAATTTGGTAAAGTTGCAGGATACAAAATTAATGCACAGAAATCTCTTGCATTCCTATACACTAATGAAAAATCTGAAAGTGAAATTAAGAAAACACTCCCATTTACTACTGCAACAAAAAGAATAAAATATCTAGGAATAAACCTACTTAAGGAGACAAAAGACCTGTATGCAGAAACTTATAAGACACTGATGAAAGAAATTAAAGATGATACAAAGAGATGGAGAGATATACCATGTTCCTGGATTGGAAGAATAAATATTGTGGAAATGACTATACTACCCAAAGCAATGTACAGATTCAATGCAATCCCTATCAAATTACCAATGGCATTTTTTACAGAACTGGAACAAAAAATCTTAAAATGTGCATGGAGACACAAAAGACCCCGAATATCCAATGCAGTCTTAAGGGAAAAAAACGGAGCTGGAGGAATCAGACTCCCTGACTTCAGACTATACTACAAAGCTACAGTAATCAAGACAATATGGTACTGGCACAAAAACAGAGATATAGATCAGTGGAACAGGATAGAAAGCCCAGAGATAAACCCACATACTTATGGTCAACTAATCTATGACAAAGGAGGTGAGGATACACAATGGAGAAAAGACAGTCTCTTCAATAAGTGGTGCTGGGAAAACTGGACAGCTACATGTAAAAGAATGAAATTAGAACACTCCCTAACACCATACACAAAAATAAGCTCAAAATGGATTAGAGACTTAAATGTAAGACCGGACACTATAAAACGCTTAGAGGAAAACATAGGAAGAACACTCTTTGACATAAATCACAGCAAGATCTTTTTTGATCCACCTCCTAGAGTAATGGAAATAAAAACAAAAACAAACAAATGGGCCCTAATGAAACTTAAAAGCTTTTGCAATGCAAAGGAAACTACAAACAAGAGAAAAAGACAACCTCAGAATGGGAGAAAATATTTGCAAACAAATCAACGGACAAAGGATTAATCTCCAAAATATATAAACAGCTCATGCAGCTCAATATTAAAAAAACAAACAACCCAATCCAAAAATGGGCAGAAGACCTAAATAGACATTTCTCCAAAGAAGACATACAGATGGCCAGGAAGCACATGAAAAGCTGCTCAACATCGCTAATTATTAGAGAAATGCAAATCAAAAGTACAATGAGGTATCACCTCACACCAGTTAGAATGGGCATCATCAGAAAATCTACAAACAGTAAATGCTGGAGAGGGTGTGGAGAAAAGGGAACCCTCTTGCAGTGTTGGTGGGAATGTAAATTGATACAGCCACTGTGGAGAACAGTATGGAGGTTCCTTAAAAAACTAAAAATAGGGCTTCCCTGGTGGCGCAGTGGTTGAGAGTCCGCCTGCCGATGCAGGGGACACGGGTTCGTGCCCCAGTCTGGGAAGATCCCACGTGCCATGGAGCGGCTATGCCCATGAGCCATGGCCGCTGAGCCTGTGCGTCTGGAGCCTGTGCTCTGCAATGAGAGAGGCCACAACAGTGAGAGGCCCGCGTATCGCAAAAACAAAACAAAACAAAACAAACAAAAAACTAAAACTAGAATTACCATATGACCTAGCAATTCTACTACTGGGCATATACCCAGAGAAAAGCATAATTCAAAAAGACACATGCACCCCAATGTTCACTGCAGTACTATTTACATAGCCAGGTCATGGAAGCAACCTAAATGCCCATCTACAGACGAATGGATAAAGAAGATGTGGTACACATATACAATGGAATATTACTCAGCCATAAAAAGGAATGAAATTGGGTCATTTGTAGAGACGTGGTTGGATCTAGAGACTGTCATACAGAGTGAAGTAAGTCAGAAAGAGAAAAACAAATATTGTATATTAACGCATATATGTGGAACCTAGAAAAATGGTACAGATGAACTGGTTTGCAGGGCAGAAACAGAGGCACAGATGTAGAGAACAAATGTATGGACACCAAGGGGGAACAGTGGCGGGGTGGTGGTGGTGTGATGAATTGGGAGATTGGGATTGACATATATACACTAATATGTATAAAACAGATAACTAATAAGAACCTGCTGTATAAAAAAATAAAATTCTAAAATTCAAAAAAACCCCTCAAATTTCCTGAAAGTAAAAAAAGATCTTGATAGTCATTGTTTAATTTTTTTTAAGCAATAATAAAGATGATGTGAAACTAAAAAAAAAAAAAAAAAAGAAATGATGTAGATCTATGTAGTCTGATATGGAAAGTTCTGCAAGACATTGAAAATATAGCTACATAAAGAAGCAAATGTGGAACAGCGTGTAAATGCTACATGTGTGTTTATAGTCTCATATATATATAAATATTTCGGAAAGGATACACACTAAATTGTTCATGGTGATACTTCTAGAGAAGGAGACTGGGACATTGGTGTGTATCAGCAATAATGATGTGTTCACACCCATTTTTCTCTTCCAGGGAACAGGGGAGAGTACATTTTCCAGCCTTCCTAGTAGATGTGATCTCACCAACGAGGTGGTGGGCAGAAGAATGTGTCACTTCAGGTCCAAGGCAATTAAGTATCAGTGTGAATGTTCCCCCTGCCACCCCCACCCCTAACCTCTCTCCCATCCGAACAGTTGGGATCAAAGAACTCTGAGATGATGGAGATGCTGGGAGGAAGCAGCTTGGATCTGAGTCACTGTTGAAGGAGAATAGTACACCACATGGTCTACCCCACACTGGAATGTGAGGGAGACATACATTTTTGTGTTTTAAGCCACTGAGATTTGAAGGTTTATTTGGTACCACATATAGTGGATTAAAGATGGCCAGAAATTCTTTGACACTCCTTTCACTGAAAGCTGGGGTCTCTGTCCTTGAATCTGGCCTGGACTGGGACTGCTTCGGCCAGTAGAATGCAGAGAAAGTGATGCTGTGTTAGCTTCTGGGGTCAAGGCTTAAGAGACCAGTAGCTTTCTTGCTGTCTGTTGGAATGCTTGTTTTGGGATGCATCCTCTCAGAATCTAGCCACCGGGCTCTGAGAAACCTAAGCTATGTGGTGGGGCCACATGTAGGGCTTTCGTTTTCAGGTTTTCATCTCGAATCCACCTTCCAGCCAAGAGCCAGCATCTCCTGCTGGCTAAATAAGTGAGCCATTATTAACGACCAACCCGGCTGAGTCTTCATATGATTCCAGTCCTGGTTGTGACTACAACCATGTAAGAGACTCAAAGCAAGAATCATCTGAGCTCAGGCAACACTCAGAATCATGAGAGCTATTAAGAAATAGTTGTATTTAGTAATAGATAACCAAAAGACCACTGAATAGTCTGTCCTATGCTAACCAATATGAAGGTGTGAAGTGAAGAGGCTCACTCTTAGACTATTTGAATTTTTGGCTACAGGCATGTGATTTATTTTTCAGTTAAAAATGGTTACAATTTTGAATTCAAAACTTCTAAGTACTGAGTCATGAGAGCTGTTTGTGTGTGTGTGTGTGTGTGTGTGTATATATATATATTTTTTTATTTTATTTTATTTTTGGTTGCATTGGGTCTTTGTTGCAGTGTGCGGGCTTCTCATTGAGGTGGCTTCTCTTGCTGCAGAGCATGGGCTCTAGGCACGCGGGCTTCAGTAGTTGTGGCTCGTGGGCTCTAGAGCGCAGGCTCAGTTGTCGTGGCGCATGGGCTTAGCTGCTCCGCGGCATGTGGGATCTTCCCAGACCAGGGCTCAAACCCGTGTCCCCTGCATTGGCACGTGGATTCTTAACCACTGTGTCACCAGGGAAGTCCCTGTTTTTGTATATTTTTGATAACAGCAACAGCAGTAAATATTTACTGATCACCTAGTCAGTTGATGCCAGGCCCTATTCTAGGTGTTTGAAGACAGAGCTGGGATCAAGGCTGACTTGGTCCTGGCTCTGCTGAAGCTTCCAGCCTGATCGGAGAGATAGGCCATACACAACAAAACAAACACAGAAACATGATCCTTTCTGAGAGTGATAAGTGCTCCGAAAGGAACAACTGGATGATTTGTAGACATTAATTGGGATGGGAGCTATTTCAGATTGGGTGAACAGCGAAGGCCGTCTGAAATCTGACTTGTGGGCAGGAGTCAGTCTCTAAAAGTTCAGGAGGAAGAGCACCAGGAATAGGAAATAGCCAGGGCAAAGGTTCCACAGTAGGACTGAGCTTGGCAGTGATTTCAGTGCTGTGAATAAGATTTTATCAAAGAGTAGAAAGAGGTAAGGTCAGACATATGAGCAGGAGCCAGTCCAAGCAGGGCCTTGAAGGCCACAGAAAAGGTTTAGGGATTTGCTTTGAATATGCTGAAAAGCCTTAGAAGGGTTTTAAGTAGAGTAACAAGAACTGATTTAGGCTTTTAAATAATCACTTTGCCTGCTGGGAGATGCCTAACCCAGGTGCAAGTTTCAAACTACATTCTAAAAAACAGTAGGTCTTTAGGGTTTCCCTCGTGGCGCAGTGGTTAAGAATCCGCCTGCCAGTGCAGGGGACACGGGTTCGAGCACTAGTCTGGGAAAATCCCACATGCCGTGAAGCAACTGAGCCTGTGCTCTGGAGCCCGCAAGCCACAACTACTGAGCCTATGTGCTGCAACTACTGAAGCCCACGATCCTGGAGCCTGTGCTCTGCAACAACAGAAGCCACCGCAATGAGAAGCCTGTGCACCGCAATGCTCGCCGCAACTAGAGAAAGCCTGCGTGCAGCAATGAAGACCCAAGGCAGCCAAAAATTTAAAAATAAATTAAAAAAAAAGAAATTTGCCTTCATATATTATATTACCTAAAATTTTAAAAAGCGAATTTTATAATACAACTTTTCATATTTTTTCTTTTATAAATTTATTTATTTATTTGGCTGCATTGGGTCTTCATTGCTGCACGTGGGCTTTCTCTAGTTGCGGCGAGCGGGGGCTACTCTTCGTTGGGCTGCGGGGGCTTCTCATTGTGGCGGCTTCTCTTGTTGCGGAGCACAGGCTCTAGGCGCGTCGGTTTCAGTAGTTGTGGTGCATGGGCTCAGTAGTTGTGGCTCGCGGGCTCCAGAGCGCAGGCTCAGTAGCTGTGGCGCATGGGCTTAGTTGCTCCATGGCACATGGGCTTAGTTGCTCCGTGGCGCACGGGCTTAGTTGCTCCACGGCACATGGGATCTTCCCGGACCAGGGCTCGAACCTGTGTCCCCTGCATTGGCAGGCGGATTCCTAACCACTGCGCTACCAGGGAAGTCCCAACTTTTCATATTCTAAAGATAAGAAATAAATATTTTTAGCCAAAATCAAATACTTCTTTATCATATACTATCAAAAAATGACAAAATTATTTTAAATTTCCTAGGAGTGTTTTGTGAGTCAGAAAAGGGTTAGGAAACCCTCACCCCAATATGACTCTCCAACTGAGAGAAATAACGTCTCTGTGCCTCACAGCAATAATATACCCTTCAATGTGCACAACCTAAGCTCCTATGATAGTGTCCCCAGGCACCTGCAAGTCAGTCAGTCCTAAAGGGAATTTATCACTGTCGTCAACTGGCCCTGAGCCTCCAGTGGGTACCATGCCCTTCTCCTGGGCACACCTTCTAGTTAATGTTAACACCCACCACCCACACCTTCAATAGACAGGCTAGGCTTGGGCTGGGGCTGAGGTCAGAGAAGGCTTAACTCAGTGCAGGTGCAACAAAGCTTTTCTGGAGGAGGTGACCTATGAGTAGGAGCCAGGCCCACTAGAGGGAAAGATGTTCCAAACAGCAGACATAGCACGTGCAAAGGATATGAGAGTCAAAGACAGCGGCACAGGGGGTACTGAGCTCAACTCATTGTGGTTCCAAAGGAGAGCAGGGTACACTCTCCTGCGGTGTCACTGGCATTTACAGCTTTCCAAGACCTGTGACCCATCCCCATCTGCATTTCAACAAACCTGTCACCTCCATGGCTTGTATGGCTCCAGCGAATCTCTCCTTTCATTCTTCACACCATCCTGTCTGCAGAGCTCTACACAGGGGTCTTGCTGGAGGCAGTTTTGTCACAGTTCCCTGCAAACCCACGATTCACTGTCAAGTGTACCTGTAAGAGATGCTGCTGCTCTTCCAGAGGCCACCCAAATAGAGTGATCGGTTGAGCCCTGAGTCAGGGTTGCTGATACTGGGTTGCAGGCCAGCTCAGCCATCCACTCCTGTGCAATCTCAGGCAAGCCTTTTCTCCCCTCTAGGCCAGGGGTTTGCTGGATGAAATCAGCTGCACTCCTTCACCCTCAAGGTCCTAAATTTTCTGCGACGAACTGGACCCTAAAACCTTGCTCCCCACAAGGGCAGTTCTGCCTCCCGTCCTTCCAGGCTCGAATCTGCTGGAAGTTTTTATGCCCTCGAACCTCTGCATTGGTTCTTCCAGCTGCCTGGAATCCGTTTCTCTCTCCTCCTGGCCAATGCCTATTGCCTCCCTTACGACCCAACTCAGTGCCATCACCTCCGCAAAGCAGGGCCTCCTCCTTTCAGTCCCTTCCTCTTCCGTGCTTTCTTATCTCGCTGTCATACATTGTCTGCCTTGTGTCTGTGTCGCCTCCCCTCACGGATCTTGAGGGCCTCGAGGGCAGGGTCCGGGTGTGAGGGGGGGGGTGTCTCCAGGTGCCTGGTTTAGAGGGCCGCCTGGTCCAGAGTGTCTCTTACTGTTGACTTCAGTCGGGGCGCGGTGGGGTTAAGGAACACAGGCTCCGGAGGCCCCGCCTGCGGAGCGCGCCAACAGGCGAGGGGGAAGCCGCCCCGGAGGCTCCGACCTCGCTCCTCGCTCTCTGCCCCGACAGCGATAGGAGACCCCACTCATGTGAGAGTTTTTGTGGGATCCGGGTGGTCTAGAGCCTGGGGCGGTTCCCCCCCACATTTTCGTTCCGTTCTCCCCCCCAAGACCACTCTTAGTACAATCCGGGGATTTCCCCGCCGCTGCCCGCCCCCTGACGTCACGGAGTCCCCTTGGAGCCCCGCCCCTGCCCGGCCGCGCCTCCTTGGGCGTGGGGAGCGCGCGGTGCAGGCGGGAGAGGGCGGCCATGGCGGGGCCCAGCGACCCTGGCGTCCCAGCCGCCCGCTGGAAACGCCACATCGTGCGGCAGCTTCGACAGCGAGACCGAACGCAAAAGGCCCTCTTCCTGGAGCTGGTGCCGGCCTGTGAGTGCAGTGCATCCCGGGGCCGTCGAGGGGATAGGGCTCCGGCGCGGGGAAGCATTTGTCTGGCCCCTCCGTCTGTGACCCAAGTGCCCCGACGCCTTTTCGCCTCCGAAGCCTGGGGCTTGCAGGACTCGCTGTCTCTTACGCGCTATCTCCGACTAGCCAGCGTTCCTGCCCTTTCCCGTCCAGGCTCTGCTCAGAGCCCCCTCAGGGACGGAGCTCCCTCCTAGTGCCCCTGCTATTGCTCGCCCCTCTGGGCCTGGCTCTGCCTTCCACCGGCTGGGCTTCCTGTGCACGGCTTCATAAGCGAATGTTGGATTTTTAGGGTCTTTTAGACTTACCCTTCTTGGGCCGTCCCCGGGGTAGAGCCTGGTCAGTCCATTTGGTCCCCATAAGCACAGTGAAAGATCTCGGGGCTGTCCAGAGCAGCTACTTTTAAACTCTGAATCTCTAGGGAGGCAGTTCAGAGTCTGAGGCTCTGCCACTGATAGGTGATCCTGGCTCAGGTTTTTGGAGCATCTCTGTGCCCAACCAACCCCAGCCTGAGGGAGAAGCAGGGGGATTCAGGCTGCGGAGGGAGGTGGCTGAGCCTGGGGAAGTCAGATTCTCATAGTGTTTCTGCGGAGCTGGTCAGGAAGGGGTATGGCCGTTCAAGCCAGGATGAACAGGTGTGCCCCTGTGTGGAGCACCTCTGGTCATCTGAGATTGTATGTTTGGGGGTTAAAAGTCTGATCACAGTCCCTCCAGCTCCATCACTGGTCCTAATCTTGGCTGCTGCTTAGCCATCTCCCCCCAGCCCCACAACTGAATTTGTTGCTCTTGTCCTGGGAGATTTCTTTGCAGACTTCTGGGCTGCAGGTCCTCTCCGTTCAGGTATATGAGGCCAGCCCCCTGCCTCTAGGCAGCCTCACTTCTCCACTGCTCTGATGGGCAATGGAACAGTCCAATTTGAGGGAGTCAACCCCATCCCCAGGGAGCTGCAAATCTGTGGGACTGGAGTGATCCTGGAGGGCTGAACTCAGAGACACTGGAAGTCCAGTCTTCTCTGTGGTCTTGGGCAGGTCATACCCCTAAGCCTCCTATTTCTCACTCATAAACTGGACAAAATGGCATCTTCTTTAGATTTGCTGGGGGCGAGGGTGGGGCAGAGCAATTCTCTGAGGGTTGGGGTGGGGTTTTGTGTGAGAACAAGGCCAGCAACCTAGGTGACCGACCTAGGTGACCTAGGTGACTGGTAGCGGACAGGAATAGGGAAAGGAGCTGAGGAGTTAGGCCTGGGCTTACCATCTCTACCCTACCTGGGCCTGGTGAGAAAAGAGGAAGTGACCATGGGTGGGGGTGGAGAGGCTGTATTCCAGGATCTGTAGCAGAAACTACCAAACTCAAGGACTTTCTGTTCTGGCCTTGGGGGAGGCTTACACCAACCCTAGGGAAGTCAGGGTTGTTTTTTAGCCCAGAAAGAGCCCCTGGAAGGGAAGTATCTTGCCAAAGACCACAGGCTAGTGGAGCTCAGTCTGTTTCATTGCTCTCTGGGGACAGGCCCCGCCCTGGGTATCAACCCCTGGCCCCTTCCTTTCCTTGAGAACCTCAGCAGGCAGTACCCAGCCATCTCCTTCCCCTGCAGTGGTCGTCCTTCTGTGTCCCTGGGAGAGCAAGTCTTCTCCTGGGAGGGCCTGGGGGCTATGCTCTTAGAGGGTGGGCAAGGGCTGGAGGTCCTGATGGAGCTGCACAGACACCCCTCAGGCAAGGGCAGAGCCCAGCCTGCCAGTAGCTCCCCATTCTGCATCCCTCGGCTCCTGCAGCCCTCCCAGCCAGAGAGGTAACTTGTATGCCTAGAGTCTCCTGGAAAGAGTCTGTCTGTGCTCCAGGCTCACCTTTTTTGCACCCACAGATAACCGTCTCCTAGAGAAAGCGGAGCTGCTGGCCCAGTTCTCAGAGAAGCTGCAGCCAGAGCCCACCGATGTCACTCGGGCTCTCCACCAGGGCGGCTGGTGAGTGTTTGTATTTGTGGTCACAATGGGCTTCCTGTTCCTGGGCCCTGCCCCCACTGGCTATGCGGGGTTCATTCTCTCCCAGGCACCTCAGTGGCCCTTGGCTGCTGCCCAGGGGAGGGGGAGGCAGGCTCTCCAGCCTTCCCCCGGGGCCAGCTGCTCAGAATGTCCGTCTCTCTGCATTTGTCCTCCCACGCCCACACACCTCTGTCTTTTTCTGTTTGCCACCTGATGCCTACAGAAAGGGCACAATGCCACCTATTCCAAAGAGGGAGCGAAGATGAGAACCAGAAATGGGCTGGGGCTCAGAGTTGGGAGGTGCTTCCTGAGGGGGGTCCTGGCCTGGGAACTCCAGGCCTGGGGGAATCCAAGAGCAGAGGTTCCCGGGCAGCTCTAGTTTCTGGAGACTTGCTCTTTCCTCTACTGACTTTCTGGCTCCTACCTTCCTCAGGAGAAAGTTCACGGCTCTGGTTTCAGACTGTTCGTGTGTATCCTCTGGCTGAATGGAGGGACAATGAACACCGCTCTCTGATTGGTTGACAGGGAGGAGGAGTCAGGGCCTGACTCAGACGGAGTCCCATCACCAGCAGCTCTGAGGGTGAAGTGGCAAGAGGAAGAGGAGGGGCTCCGGCTGGTGTGTGGAGAGGTAGGCTGGGCAGAGGGCTGAGAGAGAATGGGGTGGGCCCAGGATCCAGGACTCTGGGGCTGGGACATGTCATCCAAGGGAGCCAGCAAGTGAGGGAGATTCCAAAGTCCAGTGCCTTGAGGCCAGACAGGGGTCAGAGTGCTCTCTAGCTTGGCCCTGGCAGCCCAGGATGAAGTGGGCTCCAACAGCAGCTGGAGGAAGTGCAGTGAGAGCTCAGGGAGGGGTGTGTGAGGGGTGCAGGAAACAGGCAGCCTCTGTTCCCCCTTCTGGATGGTCCAGCCTGCTCTGCTCACCACTTGCCCTGCAAACCTCAGGGCCCAGTACCAGCTGACACTCAATACACATTTGCAGACCAAAAGTAAGGTGGTCCATCTCCATGGCAGGGTGTGCTAGCTCCACCTGCCACTGCTTCCCCCCGCCCCTGCCCCATGGTGTCTCTTGGCTTCTGGTTCACCACACTCTCCTGGTTTTCCTCTCACTTATGTAGCTGTTGCTTCTGAACTTCCTTCTCTGGCTACTTTCCCTCCTTTCTAACCCCCTCCCTTCAGATGTGGGTGTTCTTTGGAGCTTGGGTGGGTTAACTGACTCCCAAGGACTTTCTGTTTGCTAACTCCCAGACCCATCTCTAGCTCAGCCTTCTCTTATGAGCTCCAGACTCTTGCTCAGCTGCTTTTTGGACTTCACGCCTAAAATCAGACTAACCATCGCCCCTGTGATTATATGGCCAACACCACGTTGAGAACGCTGGGCTAAGCGTTACTTCAGCTAATCCTCCACAACTTTATATTTCAGAGGAAACGAAAGCTTAGAGAGCTGGAGCCAGGATTTGAACTCTCTCCCGCACAAATCCCCTTTCTGTGATCTCCATTCATTTTTTCAACAAATATTTATTGACAGTCATTATATCCAAGGCATAGGCAATGCAGCAGTAAACAGGACCTGGCCCCATGGAGCGTCCAGTCCACTGGAGGAGGCTGAGGGGCCAGTAAGCACCTACCTAGTTACCGCATGCCAAGTCCCTTGCTCAACTAATGTGTTATTTGGGGCTATGAACCTAGTGGTAGCCTCTCCCTCAGAGCGTCTGTTGTAGTTGCAACTTTACATTTGAGAGGTGATTCTCAAAATCTGAGCCCCCTTCTGGGCTGTGAGAACCCCGAGAACTGGGATGCCTTTGGTTTGCCTCCATTGTATCCCTGGGGCCTGTCTCCACAGTCCATGCTAATGAATATTTGTAGACTAGGTGATAAATGAGATAGATCATCCCCCCCTTCACTGGTAGTCACCAGGCTGGAAACCCAGGGACACCTCTAACCCCTAGCAGCCCTCCATCTTGAGCTAGTCACCAGCTCATGGATCCTGCCTCCAAATCCATCAACTTCCATTTTTTGTGCCCCGTCTGCCTGGTCCAAGTTACTCTCATTCCTCGCTGGACCACTCCTCTTTTGGCACTCCCATCCATTCTCCACTCTGTACTCAAGAGTGATTTTTTTTTTTTTGCTGTACGCGGGCCTCTCACTGTTGTGGCCTCTCCCGTTGCGGAGCACAGGCTCTGGACGCGCAGGCTCAGCGGCCATGGCTCACGGGCCCAGCCGCTCCGTGGCATGTGGGATCTTCCCGGACCGGGGCACGAACCCATATCCCCTGCATCCACTGCGCCACCAGGGAAGCCCAGAAGCCCAGAGTGATATATTTTAATAATAAAAATGATCTCCAGGGCTTCCCTGGTGGCGCAGTGGTTGAGAGTCCGCCTGCCGATGCAGGGGATATGGGTTCATGCCCCGGTCCGGGAAGATCCCACATGCCACGGAGCGGCTGGGCCCGTGAGCCATGGCCGCTGAGCCTGCGCGTCCAGAGCCTGTGCTCCGCAATGGGAGAGGCCACAACAGTGAGAGGCCTGCATACCGCAATAAATAAATAAATAAATAAATTAAATAAAAATGATCTCCATTAAAAGAAAGACAAGTAATATACAAATACATGCTTGTTGTGAACATTTCAAGAGAACAGAAGCCCATACAGTAAAAAAGTGGAAGCCCCTTTCACCACCTCTCCCCATGATCAGTTTGGTACATATTTTCCAAAGCTCCTTAGCCTGGCTCCCAAGTTGAGTCCTCCGGCCTCAGTGTTGCATTTCCTGCCACTCTCTTGTCCCTGAGCTCATGGTTCCCTTTGTTTGGGATACTTCCACGCACCCCTCGCCCTCAGCATTCCCTCCTCATCATGTCCTTAGACACAAACCACTCAGTTCCCATTGGATATGCCAAGGGATGGGGAGGGGCTTTTTCTTTAATTCTTAGTACTGTTTCACATATCACAACAAGCATGTATTATTGTTGTTTTAACTTTTTATTTAAATAATTATAGATCCACAGGAGGTTGCAAAGACAGTACAGAGAGGTCCTGTGCACCCTTTACCCAATATCCCCCATTGGTTATATCTTATGTAACTATAGTACACACAACCAGGAAATTGATATTGGTATGAAGTGTATATAGTTCTTTGTCATTTTGTCACCTGTGTAGATTTGCATGCCCATCAGGATACAGCACTATTTCATCACCACAAAGATCTCCCTCTTGCTACCCTGTTGTAGTCACAACTCGCCCCTCTCCTCCAATCATCCTTAACTCCTAACCACTAATCTGTTTTCCATCTCTATTATTTGGATTTTGAAAAGCATCAAAAAAATACTGAATGCCAAAACATCAGTGAAAGTATATGACAGGTGAGGAAGTGGAAGTGATGATCAGATTGTTTAATGGTGGAAGGAATTATAAATGTTATAAACTGGGCCAACCCCGGCCCACTCACACCAGGAGTCAGTGCAGGTGGACACCAACCTTGCTCCTCAGCCCATCTCTCGCCAGGCCCATGTGAGAAAGAACACAGGGACAGGTCAGCAGCAAGAGCCCCCAGCCTTGGTTATTTCATATTCCTCTTGCCACAGTGGTGGGAACTGCTTTGCTTAGCATCTGTCTCTCCCACTGACCCCTCAGTTCTGTGGTTTCCCCAGCTCTTGGCTCTCGGATGAAGGACTGTTCAGTGGGGCAGGGGACAGATGAGATGACGCTCACCCCCACTCTGGGGATGGGGGCAGCTCTGGTATTCAGTCTGGGCCTGGCGCTCCCACAGTCCATTCCTGTTAGCCTGTGTGCCTCTGCTCAGAGCTCCTTCTTGCTCTCTGGGATCTACGCTTGGGTAGGCCAGGGCTTGGAGAGGTGGGGAAAAGAACACACATCCCTTGAACCCTTCCTATACCCCAGCGCTTTACTTGGAGCATGTTAGGTGGCCTGGGTTCAGATCTCAGTTCTGCTGTGTGACTTTGGGCAAGACACTGAACCTCTCTGTGTCAATGTCCTCATGTGTAAAATGGGGGAGAATGGCAGTTCCTACCGGATTAAAAGAGTTAATACTGTAGAGTGCTCGGAATAAGACCTAGCACACTTAAGTGCTATAGAACCAATCATCATTATTTGAGATACTGTTCCTTACAGTAATTCCGTGTTACCCAATGAGGTAAGCACAACCATTCCCACTGGACAGGTGAAGAAACAGAGCTGGTTTAGAGCAGTTAAATGACTACCCCGGGTCACAGAGAATATAAGTGGCACTGCCAGAATTGACACTCGGGTGTTAGGCTAAAGAGCCTAAGGCCCTTCCGTTGATCCCTGAAACAGCAGTGCATTCCTGTGCTTGGTGCAACGCCTGTCTGCGCCTCAGCTTTCTCTTGAGCTAGGGGGCAGGTGAGAGGAGAGGCCGACCCCGTCCTACTAGCCTCTCGGCCAGAGAGGGGCTGGAGGCCCTGCCCAGAGGCACCCATGCCTACCTGTCCGGCCCCTCCGCCGCTGCAGATGGCCTACCAGGTGGTGGAGAAGAGCGCAGCCCTGGGCACCCTGGAGTCACAGCTGGAGGAGCGGCAAAGCAGGTGAGGCGCGGGCGGTGCGAGAGGGGTCACCCCTGCCCACCTTGGGGAGGCTTGGGGCCATCACTGCCAGGGGGAGGGGACAGGGTCACCCCGCGGGTCTCCGGAAGGG
Source organism: Phocoena sinus (assembly GCF_008692025.1). NCBI lineage: Eukaryota > Metazoa > Chordata > Mammalia > Artiodactyla > Phocoenidae > Phocoena > Phocoena sinus. The sequence continues at coordinate 59,395,516 of NC_045770.1, read as the reverse complement.
CCCGACAGCTTTCCCCACGTCCTCAAACGCCCCCAGGCCTGTGGCTGGTCGCAGAGGCCAGGAACTGCAGGACTGCGAAGGCTTGGTCGGAGACGTGGCTTAGCCGGCCGGCTGGCCGCGTGGCCAGGGGCAAGTTTGTCCCAGCTCCAAGACTGGTTCCCCAGGGCGGTGATGGAGGTTCTCCGCGTTCTCCAGGCTGGCAGCTCTGGAGGCCCGCGTGGCGCAGCTGCAGGAGGCGCGGGAGAAGCAGGAGGGACAGGTGGATGCGCGGCGCGCGCTGAACGCGGCACAGCGGGCGGCCTATGAGGCGCTGCGCGTGCACGTCGGGCACCAGGAGGCGGCTCTGCGCAGGCTCGAGGAGGAGGCACGCGACCTGCTGGATCGGCTGGTGCGGCGCAAGGCGCGCGCCGCAGCCGAGCGCAACCTGCGCAACGAGCGCCGCGAGAGGTGAGAGCGCTGGGCCCGCCCTTCGGGGACGTGAGCGGTGGCGTGGCCTGTCGGGGCGGGGCCGGCCCCGCCTTCCGGGCACGGGAGCGACCCGACTCTCAGGAAGTTTTTCTATCCCAGGGCCAAGCAGGCGCGGGTGTCCCAGGAGCTGAAGAAGGCAGCCAAGCGGACAGTGAGCATAAGCGAGTAAGAATGAGGATGCGCCTGAGACCTGCCTGCCGAGGCTCTGCCCCGCGGCCTCTGCAGTGCCCTGCCCCGGGGCCGCTACAGTTCTATCCCGCCCCCACCTGCCTGCGGCCGCCGGTGCACCTTACTGCAAGTGTGCACAGCCGCGGTGCCGAGGCCCCCAGGCAGAACGAGCCCAGGACACGTGCAGACACGTGTGGTCGTAGGAGCCAGCACCTGCGCCCGCCACACGTGCGTCCACAGGGACACCCTCATCTCTGGGTCTGCACATCCTCACCGTGGCGCGGAGGGGCTGGCCTGGTCCCTTAGCCATTCTGAGCTTAATTCTCTCCCCCAGGAGCCCAGACACATTAGGCGATGGGATCAGAGAGGAAGCAGACACTCTGGCTCTGGCAGCTGAGCCAGCGTTCCTGGAGAGTGAGGCTGGTGAGAAATGGAAGAGGCCCTTCAGGTGAGCACTGTCCCACAGCTCTGAGCTGGGTCCCATCCCAGAGTCTTCCTCTAGGACCTTGGGCCAGCTCTTGGGTTGAGAGGGGGCTTGAGAAGAGACTGGGGTACAGGTTGGACCCCAGGACAGATCTGACCTCCAGTGCCTGGAGCCACTTAGGGTCAGTGCCACCTCCGGGACCCCAACCTCTGTCCTCACCCCCTTTTTCTCCTTCCCAGGACCAGAGCTCTGGGGGTGGGATGTCAGGCTGGTGAAAGGGTGTGACCAGGAGGGAACCTGTTGGCAAGGTCCAGGGTTCAGCTGTCACAGGCATGTGTGTGCATACACACAGGGACATCAGAGCATATGTGTGTATAAGCTTAGGTAAGCGTACCTGAATGCCTGTGAAGCATGTGTAGATGGGAGCTCATATGGGTGGGACCTGATTGAGGCTTCAGTCCTTGGATGCCCCTCACCCCCAGTCTGCCCCATCTGTCTTGATTTTCCTGGCATTGAGACTGCCCTCCCCGCATTCCCCAGCCTGTAAGCTCTCCTCCAGTCCTTTCATTTTTTTTAATTTTTAAAAAATTTTAAAATATTTAGTTTGGGCTGCATTGGGTCTTCGTTGCTGCACGCGGGTTTTCTCTAGTTGCGGCGAGTGGGGGCTACTCTTCGTTGCGGTGCTTGGGCTTCTCATTGCGGTGGCTTCTCTTGTTGCGGAGCATGGGCTCCAGGCGCGCGGGCTTCAGTAGTTGTGGCACGCAGGCTCAGTAGTTGTGGCTCACGAGCTCTAGAGCGCAGGCTCGGTAGTTGTGGCGCACGGGCTTAGTTGCTCCGCGGCATGTGGGATCTTCCCAGACCAGGGCTTGAACCCGTGTCGCCTGCATTGGCAGGCGGATTCTTAACCACTGCACCACCAGGGAAGCCCCTGCAGCCCTCTCTTGCAGGTCGCTGTTGTCCAGGCCTCAGGGTAGTGAAGGAACCCTGGGGAGGGGCATGAGATGCAGTCCCCAAAGCCTTAGCCCTGGCGGGCCAGGTCATCTCAGGACACATGATCTCCTGGGTATTTTTGGGATCTAGGTTTCCCAGCCCCCTGCTCCCAGCCTTGTGCTTTCTCAGCGTGGGGGTACCTTCACCCCCTTCCATAGGCCCCAGCTCAGCCTCCCATGAAATTTTGTTGGGGGGCACTTGGGTGGTGAGGCAGGTCTTAACCATCATGGTGAAACTGGGAGACTTCATTCCAAATACTTCCCTTCCTCCATCTTCCTGGGACTCTTCTGGGTCATCGTGCTCTCCTGGCCTTGGAGGAGCAAAGTTCTTGTCCAGGCTCAAGAGTGTAGGGATGAATGACTGCTGTCTGCACAGCCACCGGCCAGTCCCTTAGCACATCTCTCTCGATTCTGCCCCAGGTCTGCCTCCGCCACCTCCCTGACGTTGTCCCGCTGTGTGGATGTGGTGAAGGGGCTTCTGGAGTAAGTGTGTGTGTGCACCGACATGTGTGTGAAGGTGCTGGGCCCCTTGGATGCATGTGTCAGGCTCCTGGAGCCCAGGCTTGGGCTGTGTATGTGTCTCAGTGTGTCCTTCCGTACGTTGCCCAGCACTCTGTGTGTGAGTCTCTGTTGAGTCCCAGAGGCAGGAGCTGGGTGCATGGCCTCATTCCCAGCCCCTGCCTGGCTATCTTCCAGGCTCTGGCCCTCATCCTGGGTCGTCACAGGGGACCAAAAGCTCCAGCCTGAGGCCAGAAAGGAGCTACTACTCATTTGGGAAATGGAGGTTCAGAAATGTCAGGGATTCGTTCAGGGTCACAGTGCCAAGCAGTGGCCAGGCCAGGACTGAGACCCTGCTCCGAGGTTTCTCTGCATCCACCAACAACCCTGCCCTGCCTCTGTGCCTGTCTTGGTGCCCCTACTGTCTCCACATTGACCCCTGGGTCAGAGGCTGGTGGGGACCGTGCCTGCTGCACCTCCTGGCCATGTTCTGCTGCCTTCCGTGTCTGCTTCCTGTTGTTGCTGCTTCAGGAGAGCTCGAGGCTCCCGTGTCAGAAGGCCTTGCTGAATGCCCTCCTGACCTCCTCCTGCAGTTTCAAGAAGAGGAGAGGCCACTCAGTTGGGGGAGCCCCTGAGCAGCGATACCAGAGCATCCCTGTGTGCGTGGCCGCCCGACTTCCTACCCGAGCTCAGGATGTGCTGGTAAGGAGGAGCTGGGCCAACTGCATGGGGTACAATATGGGAGTGCAGGTCCCAGGAGTGGTCCAAGGAGGCTGGGGAAGCAAGAATGGGCCCCTCACTGGGAGCAGGAGTTTTCCTCCCACAGCTTGTGGTGGGAGCCCTTTGGCATTTTATAATGAGGGAGAGACAGGAGGCCGGGAGACCAGGAGGCCAGGTAGTGGAGTATTGGGAACATGGCGGGAGGCTGCTGCAGGGGTCCAGTCAGAGGTGATGAGCCCTGGTGGGGCTGAGTTTGAAACTCAGTGTTCGAACAGAGACCTGATGCGTGACAGAGAGCTGTGAGTGTGAGCAAAGAGGTGTGTGTGGCGAGGACCAGGGGCACCGACCTCCCCTTTTCCCCACAGGATGCCCACCTCTCTGAGGTCAATGCTGTTCGTTTTGGCCCCAGTAGCAGCCTCCTGGCCACTGGAGGGGCTGACCGCCTCATCCTCCTCTGGAATATCGTGGGAGGTGAGGGTCCCTGCCCACAGGCCAGCCTCATCTTCAGCTTGCTCCTTGGTGGGAAGGGTCTTGAGTCTTTGCGTTTCCTCACCTGGGACATTCTTGTGGGCAGTGGCAAGAGTTCTGGGCTCACTGCTCCTAAGAAGGGCAGAGCCTCCCACTTCCTGAAGTCGAGGCCTGCGGGGTGGGGAGGGCTGAGCTCAGATGGTCCCTGTTGGGGTGGTGGAGGCACCATGTCACGAGGTTCTACAGGGACAGGCCCTTGAGGAGCAGGTCCCTTGGGCCCCCCCAGCAGGCCACCTCCTCTCCTAGTGCCACTGAGCCCTCAGGACTCAGTCATGAGGCAGATGTTAGCTATCTACTCTGTGTTCTGTAGCGGGGGGTGTACTGGGGAGTGAGAGCTGGCTCCCAGAGGCTTCCTGGAGGAGGTGAGTCTCCAGCTGGCCTGGCTCTGGTTTGCCATGTGACCTAGGGACAGTCCCTTCTCTCTGGTCTTTTCCAGACATCCGTGAGATGACCTGCAGCCCCCCGGGGCCCTCTGCTGGCAGTTCAGGAAGGTGCAGCCTCCAGCTAGACCCCCACCCCCACTCCCCAACCCTGGCCGCTCCCCCAAGAACAGGCCCAGCACTTCTGTCCTCTAATTTAGGAGAGATTCATCTTTCCACTCACAGTCCAGGCTCCTCTGTTTCATGAGATTAGTGACTTCACTTCTTGTCCCTTCTCCTGGTCCCCCCAGGGCGCCTGGAGGCCAACCAGACCCTTGAAGGAGCTGGCGGCAGCATCACCAGTGTGGACTTTGACCCCTCGGTGAGAGGACCTGGGGGGCATAGGATGTCCCTCCCCCAGTTTCCACACTGGGCAGGTGGGGGCTTTGGGGCCTGAGGGAACATCACGGGTATCCTAGAGCTCCTACACAATCCTCCTCCCTGGGCCTCGATTCTCCCCTGCCTACCTGGGTGACCTGGGCTGGGGGAAGCTCTGAGGCAGCCCTGACCCTAGCTCTCTGGCCTGCAGTTGCCTCTGGCCAGGCCCAGGTTCAGGACCTATCCTTTCCCCTCCTATCTCCCCAGGGCTCCCAGGTACTGGCAGCTACTTACAATAAGGCCGCCCAGCTTTGGAAGGTTGGGGAGGCACAGTCCAAGGTGAGGCCTGACTGGGGAGGCAGCCTGGGGGTCAGGGGTCATGCCTTGGGCCTGGAGGGGTTTGTTATGGAGTCTTGGCCATACCTTTGATGCATATCTGGGATGGTGGCAGGAGACACTATCTGGACACACAGACAAGGTGACGGCTGCCAAATTCAAGCTAACGATGCATCAGGCGGTGACCGGGAGCCGGGACCGGACAGTGAAGGAGTGGGACCTAGGCCGAGCCTACTGTGAGGCCCAACCCTCCCCTTTCCCAACGGCCAGGACCCTGCCAGGCTATGGGGGACCTCAGCCTGCTCTCTGGGAGTGGCTTCAAGATTTACAGGCATTTGGGATGAAACCTCCCAAGGCCCCTCTTCTATCCCCCCATCGATGATGCTTTCCCTGGTTTCTAGGTGACCTCAGGCTTTGGGCTGGGAAACAGGGGACCTGGGTTCTAGTTTTGGGAGGACACCTTACCTCTGGGGCTTCTGGGCCTCAGCTTCTCCATACATCCAGTGGGTTGGCTCCTGATAACCCTTCTCTGAGGCTGGGGCTCTACTCCTTGGTCCCTAGGTTCCAGGACCATCAATGTCCTTTCCTACTGTAACGATGTGGTGTGTGGGGACCATGTCATCATTAGTGGTCACAATGACCAGAAGATCCGGTTCTGGGACAGCAGGTGATAGGCGCAGGCTGTGGGTGGTGGAGGTGGGGGCAGGGCTCCTGTATTCTCTTCCTTTTTCTAGCCATGGAGCTGCTGAGGGTACCTTGGGGAAGCGAGGCTCTGGTGGCCTCGCACAGAGGTGCTGGGCTTGGCCCCTTGAAGGCTCAGCTGCCCTTGGAGACCTGTGCCTCCTTCTTATTGGCCCTCGGTCCAACCAAGGAACCCTGCCTGGGTCTTGCCAACCAAAATGGAGAATCTCTTTTTTCCCATATAATCACCACTTTTTAGTCAAAAGGAACAAAAGTTATATTGTTTTCTGAGCCTAAGAGCCCAGCATTAGGCTTGAATGGTTTATAAAAGCCAGTGCTGGAACCAGTGCCAGAGCCAGTGCCAGGCCTGCCTCAGGCTTCTTCTTACTCATCTGCAGAGATTGCCTTTTGAAACCCTTTGCACTCTCTTTCACATATTTAAAGACAGACTTTCATTGCTTCCCCGCCCCCGCCCCCAGCACTTATTTTAGTGACCCAAGGGTTTAGTAAGTTCCTGATGGAAGGGGCCGGCTGCAGGGGGAGGTTAGTTGTCAGCCTTGGCCTTAGTGGCCTGAGAACAGGGGCGCCTCTGGACTTGGTTAGTCTGTCAGGAGCAGCCTTGTCAGGGTGGCTGCTGCTCATCCTCGCCTTTGTCCCTGCTCCTCAGGGGACCCCGCTGCACCCAGGTCATCCCTGTGCAGGGCCGGGTCACCTCCCTGAGCCTCAGCCACGACCAGCTGCATCTGCTCAGCTGTTCCCGAGATGACACGCTCAAGGTCATCGACCTGCGTGTCAGCAATGTCCGCCAGGTGTTCAGGTACCTGCTTTGTGCCCACTGATCCTGTGGCTTTGGCTGTGGCAGCTGGGCCTTGTCCCCTGTAAAAGGCCCGTCAGCGGGGGGCCCTCCCTGGAGGCCCCTCTGGATCAGGGCCTGGTGGGGTGGCTAAGCCCTTGCCGGAGAGAGGAAGCTCCGTAAGTTCCTGGCTGAGCCACCTCCATTCTGACCCGACCCTGTCTGTTCTCAGGGCTGATGGCTTCAGGTGCGGTTCTGACTGGACCAAAGCTGTGTTCAGGTGTGTCCATGAGAGCACAGCACCCATGCCTGAGTGTGTCCCATCTGTCTGTGTCTGTGTCCTTACCTCTAATCTCCTCTCTCTTGCTGTGCTGTGGCCCCTGCAGCCCAGACAGAAGCTACGCACTGGCAGGTTCCTGGGATGGAGCTCTTTACATCTGGGATGTAGACACTGGGAAACTGGAGAGTAGCCTTCGGGGACCCCATTGGTGAGCACGGCCACCGCCCACCCACCTGCCCACCCCAGCCCCAGTACCCCACCCCCCACCCTGCCCCAGTCCTGCTAAGCTGATTCCAGGTCCTGACGTGCTGGGCATCCTGGAACCCCCAGCCCTTGTCCCGTACCTTCCATTCCCTGCCCCCCCACCTGAGCCCTTCATAGTTCACAAGGTGTCTTCCCATGTGCACTTGGGTCTGCTCTCACCACAGCCCTCTGAGCCCATTTTACAGGTGAGGAGATGGGCTCAGAGAGGGCTTCAAAATGCCCAGGTTCAGTAATGAGGGGCAGAGCCCAGCAGTGGACGCCCCCTGAAGCCTGCCTCTCCCTCTCCTCAGCGCCGCCGTCAATGCCGTGGCCTGGTGCTACTCTGGGAGCCACGTGGTGAGCGTGGACCAAGCCAGGAAGGTTGTGCTCTGGCATTAGTGCCACAACTCCCCTGCCTGAGCTGGAGCTCTAGTCCAAAGCCTGAAGCTGGAGGACAGCTTCCCACTGCCCCAGAGGCTCCAGGGCCAGTAGGGGTGCAGGGATGGGGGTGGCATTTAGTGGGTAAGAGGGCCTGGCAGGACCTGGCCTGTTTGTTTAAAAGCAAAGTGTGGGTTGGGGGGGATTACTGTATTGTTTTGTTTTTTATCTCTGGCAAAAGTGGAAAAAAATTACATTTAAACTGGCATCTGCTTGCCTCTTTGCAGCATTCAGGGAACAGGGAAGCCTTTGGGTGGAGACTCAAGGAGACCCAGGCTGGGCTCCCTTTCCTCCCAGCTGGCCCGCCTTCTGTGCTGACAGCATGAAGAAAGGCCCAGAGGCAGCAAAGGACAGTGGCTTTTGGAGCAGTGGAAATTTCATCCTCGGTCTAAGCTGGTCCTGGTCCTTGGGCCCTTCTGTTTCAGGCACCCAGGGTAGACCGAGGCTGAGGAGGGGCCGTGTGAATTCTGAGGAGGGAGCAGGGGAGACAGCCGAGAGGGGCCCTGTGGAAAGAATCCTGAAAAACCAGAGTGATGTCAAGTACTCGGTACAACAGGCCTGCCTTGAGACTGGGGCCGCATTCTTGCCCCAGAGGCAGACCCCTTGTGTGGCGGGGAGGACATCCGTGGGCTGGGCCTGGGCCTCGCTTATTACATCAGCATCAGATTTAAGCCACACAACAAGCATCTGGAGTACATGGCAGACCCAACAGGGTGGAACCTGGGCACTCCCATTTCCTTCCGCAACCTGGGGCATGGAGGAGGGTCAGTGGGACGGCCATTGCCAGTCACCAGGTGTTGAAGGGGACTTCTGTCCCTGAGTGATAGGGGCTGACCTCTGGGGGTCCGCTCAGTTGAGATTCAAGGCTTTACTCTAGAACTCTCAGCCTCCTTTATTACCTTACGGTGTCTCTCCTGAGTCCCATCGTTTTGCAGACTATTTCCAGGATGGGCAGGAGAGCGCTAAAAGCCAGGACTCTGCAGCTAGACTGTCTGGGTTTGAATCTCTGCTCTACTATTTAGTAGCAGAATGATTTTGAGCAAGTTACTTAATGTCTTTGTGCCATAGTTTACTCCTGTGTAAAATGGGAAAATAGTAGTATCTACCTCGAAGACTGTTGTAAGGACTCGATGCATTAGTATTTGTAAAGTTCCTGGCATATGACAAAGGCTGTTTAAGTGTTGGCTAAATACCCAAATCTACACTCTGCTGATCCCAGCTCACTCACTGCCCTCGGCCCAGCTGTCCCCTGAGCTCTGGGTGACACACCCAGCTGCCTCCTAGGCATTATCTATCCCTGTCATAAGCGTCTCTTCCCCTCACACCCCACTTCTTCTTGGGCACCAAGGCATGGGGCTGTTGCGTCTAACTCTCGTTTCCATTCCTGCTGCCACTGTAGGCCACCTTGTCCTCGACCTGCTGTCTCCACCTAGTTCCCTCCTTGCCACAGCCAGAGTGACTTTCTAAGGTGTTGTGGTCATACGTCCAACCCTTTGAAGTTCTGCACTGCCGGCAGAGAAACTCCTTACCCTCAGGATGTGGCCCTGCTGGCCTCAGCTGCATCTTCACTTTGTTGCTACTCTGAATGTGTCTTGCGTGTGATTTTCTCTCTGCCCAGAATGTTCTTCCCTCCCAACTCCTAATTCAAATTTGTCCTTCAGGATCCCCTCACTGAGAGCCTCTCCTCACCTGCCAGGCTGGCTAGGAGCCTCCTCCATCTCTCTGTGCCCGCCCGCCCCCCCCCCCCCACGTTTGTGTCTGCTTCCCTCCATCTCAGTCAGGAAGCTCTTGGCAGAGGCCAGGATAGGAGCAAAGTATTCCCTGGGATCAGGCCTCAGAGCCAGAGAAAGCCTCAGGGAATGTTCATAAGTGACTGAATTCTCTTATTTGAGGACTCAGCAAGTCTAACAGTCAAAGACTCTAGGAGTCCAGGATCTTTTGAATCTAAGGCTGCTGAAGGTCTGGCCCTCATGCCCTGGCTCCCAGCGGCCACCAGGTGTCACCAGCTGCCTAGGTCTGCCAAGGCCATTCTCCCGCCTCCTGGGATTCACGGCCAGAAAGACCAAAGCTTCCAGTAGCCACCGTTACTGAGCTGCATCAGGCCCTGTGCCCTGTGCTTTCTATCCAGTATCTTGTTCCTCCCAACCACCTTGTGATGTAGGTGTCTCACAGATGAGAAAATGGAGGCTCAGAGAGGGTAAGTGACACGAGATCATCACAGTTGGCACAGCAGGATTGTGACTCTTGTCATACTTTTTTTTTTTTTTTTTTTAAACAAAATGTCAGCGAATCTGGGCTCCCAATTAGGCAGAGCTGCAGGGCATTACCCGCCGTGCTCCAGCAGTGTGCCTGCCCACTGCTTCCATCGGGTAGATGATTCTAGCTTTCTGTCTAAACTAAATCCCTCCCTGCTTCTCTTTTTCCATTCTGGCCCTGGGTGCCTAGGCCTGAGCCTGGGGGGGGTGGTTAGTGTCCTTTGAAATGAGGGACAGGCAGGGCCGCAGGAGGGAGGTGAACTTGAATCCTGGGAGGCTGTTAAACCAGCTACATCATCTGGGGCAAGTACCTCACAGGACTGCAGTGAATTCAGACTGCTTAGAGAATGCAGAAAAGGAGCTCAGGAAGTTATATGACTCAACTCCTGGGACAGTGACCCCTTTACTCCCCTTAAGCCTTCCTTTCTTCATGGGGCAGATCTGCTAGCACATGCCTGCCTCACTTCAGGGAGCACATGCACACCTTAACTCACCTGGAGGGAATGCTTCCTGGAAGAGCAAGTCTGGAAGGCCAGAGACAGGCTGGGCATTCCAGGGAATGAGGCAAGTGTGGGGAAAAGGGTTGGCAAAGGCCAAGCAGGGGAAGAGCTCAGAGGGGTGCCAGCTGGGAAGGCTGCACTTCTAGTCTTTGCAGTCCCGGGCAGCAGAGGGGGCAGGGATAGAACCCTGTGCTTAAAACCACTCTGATATGGGGACATGTGTGTGCATATGGTTGATTCGCTTTGTTGTGCAACAGAAACTAACACGGTTTTGTGGAGCAATTATATTCCAACAAAGATCTATTAAAAAAAAAAACGCTCTGAGCTTCCAGTTCTCTCCAGGTTTTCCATAGTTGCTACTCAGGTGTTCAGTACGCAGGGGCTGCCTGCCTGAGTTTGTTCCCTAATGTCAAAAGTGTCACCCTTGCTGTGCATATGGACTGAGGGCCAGAGAGGGACCAGGGTCACACATCAGAGCAGGGATAAGAATCCAGGCCCCCGATTCCTTCTTTTCTAAAAACTGGACTTAGGCTCTGCAGAGAGCTGCTGGCCTGGTCTTCTGGAGGCCAGGTTCTAGGTTCTACTCCCAGTTACCTTCCTGAGAGAAGTTGGGCGAATCACAGTGGGAAGAGTTTCCACGTCCGTGAGACTCTCCCTGCTCTATGGCTCTGCACCTCACCATTGGTGATCCGGGCTCTTCCCTGGGGCTGTGGTACAGGCATGGGTACCACCTCCTCTCCCTGCCTGAAGCTTGAGAGGGAGAAATGACAGAGGCTCTTGCTCTGGGGTCCTACTGCCCCTTGGTCATCTCCCTGTCCTGGGACAGGCACTTTGGCTTGAAACTGCTGTTCCCACGTCACCCCCACCAGATGTGAGCCCGTTGGTGACGGGGATGGGAACTGAGTCACTTATGTCTCAATGCCCAGAACGTGGCCTGGGGCAGTAAGTTTGCTGACTGAACAAATAGAGGTGGTCCTGGCCCATCGTTCTCTGGAGGAATCCTGGTGGCACTAGGTGTGGACCCATCTGTGAGATGCGACGTGACGTGTCTGGTACAGGTAGTTTTTTTCTTACAGATTCTCATCCACTAGTCAAAAATATTTTCAGCTTATCTGTACATTATCTTATTTGATCCCCCTGGGTCTTATGAAGTTTGTATTGTCTTCTCATTCCCACTTTAGAGACAAGAAAAGGAAAGCCCAGAGGGGTGAAGGGATGACCTTAAGGGCACAGGTAATCGAGGCAGCCCAGGGACTTGAATACAGGCCTCTTAACCAGGCTCTTCCCCTGCCCCTCGTAGGAGCAAGTGAGTGACAAAACACATGCTTAGGTGTTGAGCACACAGTGTGGAAGAGGTGTGAACCCTAAGAGGTGTGTTCATTTCTGCTGTTTCAGGATAACATTCCAGGAAAATATTCCCAGACCAGGGCTCTCTGACACAGACACAGCAGAAATGCTGCATTTGTTTTTTTGGCCAGTGGGACCAGGGGAAAATGGTCCAGAAACAAAATGCTCTTTGGCATTCACGGGGTTCTTGGCAGATCAAGCAGTAACAGCAAACACAGGGAACATCTAGGAGGAAACTTATATTGGTTAAGTTGTAGGATTTCAGGACAATTCTCTCCCTTCTAAACTAAAATTTCTGTACTGGTTAAGTTGTAGGATTTCAGGACAGTTCTCTCCCTTCTAAACTAAAATTTCTGTAACGTATTTTAGTCATGAAAAACAGCTTCATAACGAGCATTAAATGCAAAGACTCAGCCAGATTTTGTTACAAGGCCCCTCAGAGGGTTAGGAAATAACGGGCTTCACAACCGAAAGCTTTGGCTGGGCTCGTTGGGCAGTGAGTGAATAGTGCAGCCCGGGTGTGAGCACAACCCAGAGGACAGTTTGCTCTGTCCCAGTGGAGAGTTCAGTGGCTTGAATTTTCAACTTTTGGCCATCCTGAGAAGTCTCTGTGCTCGTAAAGTCTGTTCTCAAATATTGTGACCTTTTTGTGTGATGTTCTCACTCTGCATCTAGAAACTGAACTTATCTAGAACATAAGAGTTGGATAAGCCCTTGGAAATCATCTCATTCTACTTCTTTTAAAGTCAGGGTTGTGGCAGCCCAGTGGAAAGGGCGTCCATCTGGGCAGGGCTGCGGCCAGAGGATATCCTCCCAGTTGCTTCTGTCTGCCTGTGGATGTGGGTTGGGGTGGTGGGTCAGAGGAAAGGGATCTAGGTGATGTGCTGCGAACCTGGTTCAGCTGCCTTACCTTTAGTTCCTGTGATGAAGGAGGCCCCAATGTAGCTATGATACAGGGGTGGGATGATTAGCTTAATTCCGTCCGCTGGTCACAGACCAGGCCTCTGGGGCCAACAGTAGTCTTGAATGCGAGCAGCTTTCATTAGCAGGGGAAGGCAAGAGATGGAAGAGATATTAAATGTGCACTGATAGTCCTCACCATATTTATGGTGAAGCATTTTCACACCCACTCTTTCCATTGGGCCTCATGACAGCCCTGTGTTACTAGGAGGCTGGAAGGATAGCAAGGAGCAGTTCTGTAGGGGAGGCCGCTGAAGGTGGGCGAAGTGATGGAGAGGGATGCTTGTGGGGACCACCCTGTGCTGCACACTTTACATGTCCTTGGACCCACAGCATTATTCTCATGTTTCCGATGGGGACACTGAAGCTGGGTTCCACAGCTGTCAAGTGGGAGGCAGGATTTAACTCAGACCTTCCAACTCCAAAGTCCATGTTGTCTTCTACGCCGTTGGTGGGAGTGTCAATGGATACGGTCATTTTGGAGGCCAATTTGGCAACGTCTAACAAAATTAAATACACACATATCTTTTTGACTCTCAAGTTACGTATTTAGGAATTTACCCAATATTTTCACTGGAACAAATTTTTAAAGAATTATGCACAAAGGTGTTCATTTCAACTTTCGAGTAGCAAATGGATGGATACAACCTCATCATCCATCACTGCAGGAATGTTTAAATTATGATATATCCGAACAGTGGAATATAATGCAGCCTTCAAAAAGAATGAGGTAAACCTAAATGTATTATATAATCTCACATATAAAAAGGCAGTGTGTGCATATGAGTTCTATGCACAGAAAACGTCTGGAAGAATACATATCACACATGCGCAGCTCTGGAAGAGGAGGGCTGTGGGGCCCCTCCCCAAACAGGCTGACCTCTCATCCTCACTGGGCCGGCAGGCAGCCAGAGGGACTCACCTTTTCACCTGGAATCCTCTAGCCACCCCTGAGACCAGTAAAATCTCCTTCCCTTGACGCATTACTCAGGGTGGAGGTTTAGGAAAGGACAGAGTAGTCCAGAGTGCCCACTTCCTAGAAGCCAGCAGTCACATCCTCTGAGGGGACTCAGTGGCCCTCCTCTCGCCCTTCCAGCTGCAGAATCAGAGCTCCCTCCTCAGCTCCCTCAGCACACTCCCTGCCTCGCCCTTCCAGCACCTCACACAGTACTGTCCTCATGTGTATACCTTTTTTCTCCACTGGGAAAGAACCTTGAGAGCCAAGACCACAACTTATTTATTTCTATCTCTAGCATGCAGGGTATTACACATGGCAGGTGGGTGGCATGCAGGACTGTTTGTCCCATGGATGGATTAATTTACTTCCCCCTCTTTGTATCTGTTGTAGGGTTTAAAGGAGGGCCTAGAAGTGTCTTTATAAGAAGCACTGGGTATTTGGAAAAGCCTGCTTACCCAAATCTCTTTATAAGTAAAACTTAGAAAACTTAATTCCATTTTTTTATTATTCAACATTTTATACATAATAAATACAAAGTTTTTACAGCCACTGTAAAGAAAGCACATCTGCACAGAGGCGCTTCCTCTGAGCCCAGCCGTGTGCACTGTGACACTGGATTACATGTCCTGGAGGGAGGGGTTCTTTTTAAAAAGGAGGCATATTTTTACAACTTTGTATTTTTAAAATAAAATTAGCAGCTCTTCCAAAAAATATTTTAAAATATAACAAAAGATTTCAAATAACCCTCTGAGAATGTGGAAAACCCAGATTCAAGGACAATTTTGCTAGCTAAAGAGAGAATACAAGACTGGGTGGCAAGAATTGCCTGATTTCAGCACTTTGAAGATTTCTAAAGTGCTTTGAAGATTTTAAACTTGTCAACAAACTTTAAAATCTTAAAAAAAAAACCCACCCTTTAAAATTTTTTTAAACTTAAGAATAAGTTTGATAAACACAAAAAGACCTCAAATAGATCAACAGGTTAAGAAGCAAAAAACAAAAAAATCCTCAAATCACGGAGAAGATTCATCAATGGGTACTGTCACTGAAGTGATCAAATGACTAACTGAAAATTTCTTCAGCTCTGACCTTACTTTTGGTCAAAAATCCCATGGGGACATTTGGCGAGCATTTCACGTTTTTAGATTCTTAGGAGGGATGGCATTTTCAAAGCATAAGACAACTTTCGAATTAAATTCTACAAATTTGATTAAAAAAAAAAAAAAAAAGCAACTGGCAAACATCCCTTAGTCCCTAAGCAATGCACTCCCTATCTTCCATAGGAGGTGGAGGGCCGCTGGAGGCCTACTCTGGGACGCCTGCGGCTATGGGTTTGTTAGCCTGCAGAGAAGGCTACTCTTGGCTCTCCCTGTGACGTGGAGAACCTGTCAATTTGCACCTGTGGAATCCTTTAGTCCTTCACAGGAAGCTGGTTTCCATGAGCCACAGGTTCTTCCTCCCAAGGAAATGTCAGGTCAGTTGGACCTGGGAAGCTGCATTTTATGTGGTGGGTGGCTGCCTGGGCCAGTGGACTGGCTTGGGAATAAAATAATGCTAGAGGCCTCCCCAGTAGAGAAGCTCGACAAGGCAAGTATGTGTCCCCAGCTTATCTAGACATTCAGATTCTAAGGATACTGGTCAGAATAGTATACGCTGCAAAAATTAAAATGAAAAATACCCAAATATAAAAAGAACATTAAATTGGCTCATTTCAGATCTGGGAGCTCCATTTCTGCTTTTGCCACAGCCTCCTTTCTATTAGTCTATGTGATGGGATGAGATTCGGCTACTAGTTCAGCCCCTCCATGTTAGCTCCACTAATACTAAATGAATGGCATAAATATTAATACAAAGGACACTGTTATTGTTTTAAATCTGTTAGTTGTGGAAGAGATGTGCATTAATGCAATTGGTACTAAACTCAGGGCAGTCCATTTTGTTCCAATACGGTTTCAGTTTCTCAATTTGGGGACTAACTGCGGGGAGGAGCCAGCCTCTCCTGAAATCCCTCCTCCTGCTTCCTTATGTAGCCAATGTGATCTGATTAAACTCAATCAGATGAGCAGAAGCCACTTGAAGAAAGATGAGAATCTCTGCCACATCCTTGTGGCCACAGTAATATACTGTACGAGTGCACATGATCAGTATCTCTGTGACTGTGCCCTGATCGAGGCCTGGTCTTGAGTCTCATACAAAAATGGGCCACTGTTAGGCAAGAGGGCTGTCCCCCTCTGTGTTTCTAGGGCCCTCTAGGATTTGTGCTGTGGTAGGAGAGATGACATAGAAAATGACAACAAAAAAAGGCACAAAATATTCAAAACATGGGAGGAGTCTACCAGGCCACCCAGTCACATATAATCCTCCTTGTTTTTGCTCTGTTCGAGTCATCATCATGCAAAGGTGCCTAAAAAACAAGACTGGCCAAACTCTAAGCCTGGCCTTGATTGTAGCAGTAACGGACAGGCAAAGCCATCATCACACCAGTGTGATTTCCACATCCTCGATCTTCTCTGCTGGCCTTCGGTGGTTCTGCGTAGGTGGAGGGGGAGCTGCCCGGACCTGAGCAGGAAACCATCACATGGATTGTCAGTCAGCTTCCCGATTCAGTGCCTGAAGCATCCAAACCCCAACTAGTCATTTATCCAAGGACATGGGCACCCCAGGGCTCTCAGAAATGCTCTAAGCATGTGCTTTCAACTTAATTTTCACAACTTCTTACACTGAGAAGGACCTATTGTTCTGGATGAAATGTGAAACTCATGATTCAGGTTCTTGCCTAGGCTGAAGTCCTCATGGGCACAAGAGTGTAGCCCTAAAAGCCTCGTCCAAAGCAAAGGCCTAGAGTTGAAAGTGAGAGCAATGCTTGGAGAACTGAAAACCTTTCAACATGTCTTGGAAGGAGAGTTGCAAGAGAGAAGACTAGAGAGGTAGGCTGGGGGTAAGTCATGAAGGGCCTCATTAATCCATATTTAAAAATCGGAGCTTTATTCTGTAGGCAAAGAGGAATCTTTGGTGGATTTTAAACAGCAGTATCAGATGTGTGAAAAGATGACTCAGGTAAAAGTTTGAAGAAAACAGTGGTGGTGGGCGAGAATACAGATGACAGTTTTGGAGACTCATGTGGTGGTCTGAAAGAAAGCTGATGTTGGCCTGCACTAGGGTACGGGCAGTGGGGCAGCAGAGGGTGGAAAAACTTGACAGCTGTCTCCAAGGTAAACCTGGCAGGACTTGCGATGACTCTGTGGAAGGCAGGGTCAGGGAGGTGTCACGAGTGATGGCAGAGCACTGGCAGGATGGGGGTACCACTCACCAGGACAGGAAATATGGGAGAAGGAGTATGTCTGGGTGGGAAGATAATTAACTCGTGTTTTGCTGAGTTTTGGGGGTTTTGGTACATACACACTGAGATTTCCACAAGTCTGAAGCTCAGGGAAGAGACTGGATTGGCAGTTATAAATCTGGGAGTTGTCAGTAAATAAATGGTTATCAAAGCCTTGGGAGTAGATGAGATTACTCAGAGAGTGACTCTAATGACTTTAAGAGAAGCAGCCCGTGGAAAGAACCCTGAGAAGCATCAACAGAGATGGATAGAGGCAGAGAAGCCCGCAAAGGTCAATGAAAATATAACAGGGAAGAGCCAATTCTGACTCTGTGTTGGATCTGTTTCTTTGACTTTAACCTTTGCTTTTTGTTGCTTTTGTTATTATAATCATACATAGTGGCCTGCCTCAGGGAACCCTGCCCCTCTGCCTGAATGTTAAACTAAAGTGCCTTTGTTCAGCTCACAGGGAGACAATCTGACCCTGCCCACCTGTGAATGGCTGCAGAAAAGAAGAAATTAACACATCCCCTCCCCATGCTGGCCAAGCAGGCAAAACTAATGGCCTTTTAACTTTACTTCCTCACCTCCTCCCCCACCTCTGTTCTATAAAAGAAACAGGCATCCAAGATGGTTTTTTGGGGACCCTAGTCTGCCGGCTTTCCAAGTAAAGTCGCTATTCTTCGCCTCAATACCTCGTCTCCCGATTTATTGGCCTGTCCTGCGGCGAGAAGAGTGAGCTTGGACTCAGTAACAAAAAGGAAGGGCCAGGAAGTAGAAAGCAGACCAGGAAAGTGTGGTAGAACAAACAGGTCCACTTCTCTCCATTCACGCTCTTACCCGCTAGTCCACACTACTGTCCCCTCTTGCTTGGACCACTGCTCCAGCCTCCTAACGGCTCCCTGTGTCCATTCTATCACCTTCCATTCATCCTCCACTTAGCTGCCATAATGGTGTTTTAAAAATGCACAACTGGTCATATCACTGTCCTGCTTACAATCTTACAATAGCTTCCTAAACTTTTAGGATCAAGAACCAAGTCCTTAACAAGGCACTCAATATCTGCTGAATGAACAAAGCCAAAGGTAGTGAGTGGTTCAGAGAACTGTGTCAAATGCTGATAAGGGGGTCTAGGAAAATAAAATTGCAAATATGCACTAGATTAGCCTGCGAAAGTTACGACCTTGGAAGAGCTGTTTCACAGTGAGGTGGTGGGGTGGAGTCAGTGAGGGGCGAGTAGAGGTGATTATTTGTAAGAACAGATTCCTTCGAGAATAGAAGCTCTCAAACCTCAAAATGCATGTATCTTATTTCATTTCAGTGTCCGTCAAAGAGGCAATTAGAGGCCTGGAAAATAGGTTATCATAAAATGCCTGCTGGAAAAAAAAATGCTTCTGTTTCACAATTAGACCACTTTAATGCTCTCAGAGCTTGTTATAATTTAAATACACTTTCATAGCTGTCACCTTGCAATCTCTCCATGGCTCAGTGAGGAAAGCACCAGTGTAAGCTAGACCTTCCAAGATGTGTTCATTTTTATAGCCTTCCTTTTCCAGAGCTCCTTTTAACTTCCCAACTCCATCTTACCCTGGCATGGAGGGAATTAGTAACAACACAGGGGTCATGGAGATACATTAATTTCTAACTTTCAATTTGGAGAAACTACGCATTCTATAACCCTGCCAGATAAGAGACTTACAGGTCGTAGTTTCCCATATGAGGTCTCAGAAGTATGTCTGGATGCCTGTGAGAATCCTGGCGATTCGGCATGGAAGCTGTTTTCTAAGGGAGGGAATCAAAGAAGCTCAATTTATTTGTGTTGTTGAGCAATAAAAATGCTAATGCAGATCTGTTTGCTCTTCAGGTGAACGTATGGATTTCTGAATGAAAGTGTATGTAGACCCATGCCCAGGAGAACCCTTACCATTTGCTGAAGGAGAGCGGGGGAAGTACTGGGAGCTCCTCTTATCTGGGCTGGGGTAAGGGCTACTAGGAGGCTGGTCATACAGTGGCAGTGGAGGCAGGGAGCCGGGCAGCTTGGGGGAGGGAGAGATCTGCAGCAAAGGGAAGAGAGGTTAGGAAGTGCTCACTTGAGGAAGGAGAGACCAGCAGGCTTCTCTGACTACTCCTGGCAAATTACTTTTCTTTGGAGCTAAGTTATGATTATTAACTTTCTTGGTCAGCCTCATTAGAAGCAAATGAGCCTAGAATAACCACCCCAACCCCCAGTTTTGTGTTGCATTTAACTTTTTCCTTCCACAGATCTCATTATACTACTGATTTTAGTTTATCTTAAACAGTTACCAAGTCAAACCATTCTCGAGAGTTCTATTGAAAACATACCAAATTAGTTCAGTGAAGAACAAAAAAAGGGACAAGTTGTATTTTTCAGTGAAGATAAAATAATTGGCTGAGTTTCTGACTCCCCCAGGTTCTGTAAATGTCACGCTAAGTGGTCACAATACCACACAAGTAAGATGGACAGACATGTTCCTTATGGTCCTGGACCTGCCAGGCCTGCTGTGACTGATCCGAATTAGAAGTTTCCCATAAAGACAAGGTTTGCTATGATTGAGCTAAGCCTATGGAGCTCTGGCAGGCTCATCAGTTCTCTGAAAAGGACTAGTAGGACCTGGGCTGGGCAGGGAGGCTCTGACAGTGTGAGGGAGAAAAAGAGCAAGCTAATATTTTTACTGCATAAACTAACCACAGAGACAATACATTCCCTCTCTGGTTTCTCTCTCTCTCTACCAAACCATTCTTTTGTATGTCACACACAATTTAGTATTTTCGTTCCCCAATTCAGAGAACAGAATGTGGGAGAAGTGAGCTGTCATACAGCCATTGCACAAGAGCCTGACTGACAAGTCTCTGCTTCCCAAATTCAGTTTTGCAGAAACCCAGCAACCAAGGATTGGAGTGGTGAGGGTGAGGCCAAGACCACAGCCCACTTTTGCGTGGGTCAACAGACTCCTTGGGAGTCATTTTCTTTAAACATCTTTTAATCCAGCTTTCTCCCCCTGTTGTGCACCTGAATCTCTCGCATCCATGGAGTGTCACCATTTTCTGAGGCTGAAAGTTCTTCCACTAGCACTGACGGGAAAACTCCAATCCGCCCATTGAATTCCCCTTCCCAGAAGCCATCATCATCCTGGTTTTCTTTGTTCAAGATTCGGATGATTGCTCCCTCAGGAAAAGATAATTCATCATCTGTCTGGCCCTCGTAGTCATAAAGTGCTTTCACAAAACAGACTAGGTAGCAAGAGAGAGAAAAATGCAGTAAGAACACCGACAACCAGGTTACTTTTGCAGCCACCCCATGCACAAGTGACAACTAAAAGGCCATCGTACAGCTATAATTCTGTACTCACTGAAGATCAACTTTAGGGTTCTACTGTACAGGATAAACGTGACCAAATAAACATATTACAGAAAAGGAATAAAGTTGTGCTTTTTAACCTACTGAAGGCTGACTCCAGGGTAATACAGTTTAGGCCAAATGTGACCAAATAAAGAGTGCCTTGTTTCAGTCTTTACCACTGGCATCTCCGTTGAGGCTGCCTGAAACGAGTTCGGCCTCCGTGGAATTGCTGGATGTGTGTGACCGACTGTCCAAAGCAGCCAAGGACTGCAGCATGCTCAGCAGACTGTTCGAGGTGGGAAACTGTAGGTACTTTTCTGGTACATAACCCACTTGGCCGACTTTATTTCGAGCCTGAGTAAAAGACATGTGACAAAACAGGTTTGCACACACAATTTGGACAGGGTACAACAAGAACCAAAACAAACTCCTGAAAATGTCACAAGAAGGGGCGATATGAGCAAAGGAATATACCTTTACCCAGTCTTCCATATCTCCATCTTCAATCACTTCTAACACCTCATGTTCCTCAATGGTCAACTCATCTGGTTGAGAAGCCTGCAATGTAGGATGGTCATGGACAAAATTAAAAAGGTTAGATAAAGAGCAGATGTGAACTGATCATAACAAAAACTGGGGATCAAAATGATTTTGAAAAACGTATTGAACATAAAAATTTGAGTGTTGTAAAACTATCATAATGAGGTGAAGTTTTACTTTAAAAAACTAAACAAAATAAAGCCACAACAAAAACTGGAGAAACGGAATCCTCAAGAGGCAATCAGGTTCAGTGAACACAGCACTCCGCTGGAAGTAGAGGACCTGGGTTCTAGCTCCAGCTTATGTATCTATTGGTAAGTTACTCAACTTCTTGATGCCTCCATTTCTTCAAAATGACAATCCTGCCATTCTCGGGAAGATGGGGGAGTTAGTATGGGATGAATAAGCACAGAACCATGATGATTTGGGAAGCACAAGCAAAGGAGAAAGCCATGAATTAGAACTATACCAGAGGGCTACCATGGAGGTGCAGGCTGTGAAAATGCAAAGAGCTATGTACATGGATTGACTGATAGCTTGACCAGTGCCTGGAATTTGTCTGGAATCACCGTAAAACAGTGGCCAAGAGAAGAAAATTGTAGGAGAGAAATGACTGATGCTCCAACTTAACTGTAGAAACTAGGCTGATCCACTTGTGTGCTTCTGCAGAAGTTGCTGTGGTGTTGTTTTTTTTTTAAATCCCTAACAGCAGGAGTCCACTAGCACCAGACACCTAAATACTACCCCTGAGGCAGTAGAATCTGAGAGCAAGCTCTCAGGGACTCTGCAGGGGGGTTGTAGAGAGAGACTTTGTGACTTTGTTTCATAAAGAGACTTGCCTGTCACATGTAACAGGAGGGGTCTGTGGACATCTTCTGGCTCTTAGTGAACAGCCTTAAAAGCTTTCCCCAAGTCCCAAGATTAGTTAAAACTACTGCTTTAGACCATATAGTTTTTCAGATATCACAGTCTCAAAGTGTAAAATATCTCCAAATTACACAAGCAAAAGTAAGGCAAGGCTCATTTCCAAAGACTCATTTCCTATTTCATGTACATTTCATCAAACCCAGATTCTGGACATTGCTATAATAGCTACTTGAGACAGAAAAATGGTATTGAAAATGGCTGACCAATCACAGAAATACTCCAGGACAGAATTTTAAGTAGATTACCTCTGATCTTAAAATATGAGGGAAAAAAAAGCTCACTGAATTTTGATAGCTTTTCCAATAGAATCTTTTAAAAATTTAATTTAATTAATTTTTATACAGCAGGTTCTTATTAGTTATCTATTTTATACATATTAGTGTATATCTGTCAATCCCAATCTCCCAATTCATCCCACCACCACCACCAACCCCCTCCAATGGAATTTTTTCACTAATCTGAAACCACACTATGCCTTGAATATACCAGCAAAAGGCACCTACATAACAAATTCTGTGGCAAAACTTAAAAAGTTATCCAACACAACCAGATTTCAGTGTGTGTGATAGCAAAGCAGGAGGGTTAAGAACACCTTTAAATACAATGCTGCCCTTGTAAAAAAAAAGTCATGAAGGTCCACGCAAGTTGTCCAACATTGTTATATAAGCAGACACTAGCTTGATCATACCATACCCAAGCAGTGACCAATTCTTCCACTTGACAAGGTCAGGTCCTTTGCATGACACTCAAAACCCTGTGGTCTCTTGATGCTTTGGCCCCAGCAAACTATTCCCTATTCTCTGAACATACCACGTTCTTTATTGCCTCTATGCTTTTATCAGGCTGTTCCTTCTTTCCAGCAGGCCCTGCTCCCTCTTTCCCATCTGGTGACTAGATTTAGATTACTGTGAGTTCAAGTCCAGCTTCAGTCTGTTTCTACAGGCAAGTGACCATAAGACCTTTTAGAGCCTCAGTTTTCTTTTTTATTCCTATTACAATGTAAGCTCCACGAGGGCAGAGATTTTTATCTGTGTTCATCAATGCTATATCCCCAAGCCTAGAAAAGAGCACAGCATGGTACATGGAAGGTGCTCACGTACTGATATTTGTTGAATTAATGGGTTGGTTGATAATATCTTCCTTATAGGGTTATTGAAGAGATTAGAAAAATATATATATATATATGTACAATACGGGGCACACAGGACTTCATAAATGGTAGCTATTATTATTACTCATGATTTGATGCCAAGCTTATATGTTTTCCAAGACCACCCACAATGAGCTGGCTGCTTTTTCCTCCTTTTATTCTTAGAAGGCTTTGAGCATCCCTCTAACACTGACTACTGTGGCACTCAAGTTAGTTGTTTGCACTTGTGCGCTTCCTATTAGAATGACTTACTTAAGGCAGGGAATGTAATTCTTCTCACTTATCCCAACTAAAGACAGCAAGTAGTCAGTAAATAGTTATTAAATAAACACGTGGTCTCACACTACCTCATGAAGTCCTAATATGCAGTGGCAGCCAGGACCCCAGAAGCAGCCATGCCCTCCATTCCCACCACCATCTCTCTAAATTTCCTGTTTTCTTTTAAAACAATGATTTTTCCTGATTACAAAAGTTATACATGTTCACTGTAGAAAAGCTAGAAATATGTATAATTAAGACCTTAACGTAATACAATTTGGTATCTTACTTTTTGGACATATTTCTTCTTACATAAAAAACTCTAATATAATTTTCAATTATCTTCATAAAATTTTGTTATGGTTACATTATATGAATGGTTAATTTACTTAACTATTTCCTTATTGGACTGCCAACTTTGCTATTATAAAGTAGTACTATGATGAAAGAGCATTTTGTATCCAGAATGTTTTTCTATATTGTGGGTCACTTTCTTAGGATATATAGTAAGTAGTAGGGTCAAAGTTATGAGCATTTTTAAGGCTTTTGAAACTACTCCTTAAATTTAGCTTTTCTTTGTTCTCACCAGATTAACTTAGGCCTTCTTTGCTGGTCTGGACCATAGGAATCACAACTAGGCTTATAGAGACTAACTCCACTCTAATCTACCCTCTCTGGAATATCTATACCATGACCAGGGTTACCTTATTTAAAAGCCTAGTCTGATTTTAGGACACCCAATGGCTTCCTTCAGCCAGGATAAAAGCCAAACTCAGTCTGATCTACAGGTCTATCTGACATCTTTACTTCCAGCTGCTCTATTTCCCACACTTGATGCTCACACAACACTGAGTTTAACATTTCCTGAACACCCTATTATCTCATCAAACTGTGTCTCTGTATCTGCTGTTTGCTTATAAGGCTCTTTCCCTTCCCTACCTTATCACTGTAACTAGAAAGATCTTATTCATGACCCCACTGAAATGCTACCTCATCTGTAAAATTCCTCAGATGTAATAATCACTCAGATACCCAGGACCCTCTCTGTTTAAGGACCTTAAATTTTAATTCTGGAACTTCAAAGTAAATATAATACTGAGACGGAAGATAGGGAAACAATCCCAACCAAGTTTTATAATATTTTAAAACACCTTACAAGTATCTCGGAAGATGACTTCAAATTTTCAAAAGGTTATCAAGACAGTTTACATTGGGAAAAAAAAAATCCCAACCCTTTTAGAAAAGAGGAAGTATTGTTAACTTAAATATATAATAAAAGGATGTTAAATGAAAAAAAGTCTGGTAATCACTGATATTGAGGAGTAAATAATATCAGCTTTTGGCTCTCCAGGGATGGTGGTGGTAGGAGTGAGACTGTCCCATGTATGATTTAGATTCTCCTCAGACCCTTCCTCTGCTGTTGTCCCTTAAGCATGGCATTAACATGAAAGGAATTCATTAAAATTAGTGCCATTCATTAAAATGAAAGGGATTCATTTGTTCATGCCTTCCTTACATCATTCATTTATTCATTCCACAATTATTTCCTGAGGACCCACTATGTGCCAGGCACTGTCCTAGGTGCTGAAGACACATAAACAAGGTACACAGACATAGACAAGGTTTCTGCCTTCATGGACCTTTAGTGGAGAGTCAGATAAAGAAGTATGAAAACAAACAAGATTCAGTTTGGTTGGTGATAGGTGCTATATAGTAAATAAATGAGGACAAAAGGGCAATGGGATAGAGTTGTGACTGGGGAGTTGGCTATGCATTTAGGTGGTCAGGGGAAACCTGAGGAGGCAGTATTTGAGCTGAGCCTATATGAAGAGCAGTGGGCAGCCAACCAAGATTTGGGAAAAGACAGTTCCAGGTAGGGGAGCAGCAAGGGCAAAGCTGTCAAGTCAGAGAGGTGCGTAGTGCTTTTGAAGACTGAAAGGCAGCCAGAGTTGCTAACATGTAGTGCATGGGCTGGGTGGGTTGGTCTGACATGAAGCTAAGGAGATTTGCAGGGGCCAGATCAATCTGGACATTATAGGCCCTGTGAAGAGTTTATTTTTCTTTGTGTGATGGAAAGCTTATAAAGGGTTTTAGGCAGGGGAATAAAATAACCTCCTATATGTATTAAAGATAATTCTGGCTGCAGAGTGGAAAGTGGTAGACAAGTATGTTGGTAGACAAGTATGAAGAAGGGATACCAATTATTAGGGTTTTTTTCTTTTACAGTAATCAAAGCAATGGCCTAGACCAAGATGCGAAATGTGAATGGATTCAGGATATGTTTTGGAGGTGGACTCAACAGAACTGGCTAGTGATTGATGAAGGGAGTAAGGAAAAGAGAGGAACCGGGGAACTGAAACTCAATTTACTTTGAGTAAAAAGCTAATGGGAAAGCAGGGAAGGGGTGAGAGAGATTAAGAACTATTATACCAAATCAGGTTTGGAAGTTCAGGAATCTATTTATCCAGACCCTTGCTTAACCTGGAAACAAGAGGTGGTTATATTAAGGTTAGGAAAGGTAAAGTTTAACAAAACTGCTCTGTCAAGCAATTTTATTTTAATATCAATTTTGAGAACTATCGTAACGGAGGGTCTTGTGTCAGGCAATTGATAAGGGTAAGAGTTCTATTTACAGAAAATTTACTAGATGTCAGGCACTTTGCTAAATGCTTTGCTATAAAAGTGGCATCTCATTTAGTCTTCAAAC
This sequence comes from Phocoena sinus, assembly GCF_008692025.1. Taxonomy (NCBI): domain Eukaryota; kingdom Metazoa; phylum Chordata; class Mammalia; order Artiodactyla; family Phocoenidae; genus Phocoena; species Phocoena sinus. Next base: position 59,369,931 of record NC_045770.1, on the reverse strand, counting down.
TAGCCCTATAATATTATCCCCATAATATAGATAAGAAAACCGAGGCTCACAGAGACCAAGGGACTAGCGTAGTTATGTAGATCGTAAATGTCAGAGACAGGATTTTAACCGAGGCAGTCTGACGTCAGAGCCTGGACTCTTTCCCATTATGTTGCCTCTAACATGAACTGAACACCAATTTTATGATAAGTACAGTATAAGAGGCTGGGTAGATACAGTTACTTGTATCTTCAGAGTTGTCACAATTTAATATGAGAAGTATGTTAGAGAAATACAAACCTTATAGGAATAAACAACTTTGCAGGTGAGTGGATAATTTCTTAAGGTGCCAGAAGGGCTGGAACTGCTGTCATCAAAAACATCCATGTTGTCTTCAAACTCTTCTCCTTCTTCTCTTTCGGTATCTGCATTAAGCTAGGAAAAATCAGAAGCCATTGGCTAGCTTGCTTACTTCAAGAAAATGGATGAAAGCAGGAAAAACACTTAAAACCTGATTGTTTCAAAATGTTAATTTACTTATTCAACTGCACAAAGAAAAGTATCTGTTCTGTTCTCACTTGCATTTTTCATGTTATGAAAGGACAGAGTATTTTTTTTTTTATTTTTAAAACCAAGAGTCGGGCTTCCCTGGTGGCGCAGTGGTTGAGAGTCCGCCTACTAAGGCAGGGGACACGGGTTCATGCCCCGGACAGGGAAGATCCCACATGCCGCGGAGCGGCTAGGCCCGTGAGCCATGGCCGCTGAGCCTGCGCGTCTGGAGCCTGTGATCCGCAACGAGAGGCTGCGATAGTGAGAGGCCCACGCACTGCTATGAAGAGTGGCCCCCGCTTGCTGCAACTAGAGAAAGCCCTCGCACAGAAACGAAGACCCAACACAGCCAAAAAATAAATAAACAAAAATGGACAAATGACTTGAAAAGACATTTCTTCAAAGAAGATATACAAGTGGCCAACAAGCATATGAAAAGATGCTCAACATCACTAATCATTAGGGAAATGCAAATCAAAACCACAATGAGATACCACTTCACACCCATTAGGATGGCTATTATAAAAAAACGAGGAATTAAGTGTTGGTAAGGATGTGGAGAAACTGGAACACTCGTGCATGGCTGGTAGGAACGTAAAATGTGTAGCTGCTTTGGAAAATGGTATGATGGTTTCTCAAAAAGTTTAACACAGAATTACCATATAATCCAGCAATTTCACTTCTATTCTTTCAATTCTTTTCAATTTTAATTTCTATTCTATTCTTTCAATCCTTCCTCCCCAAAGAGTCTGAAAGCAGGAACATGAACAGATATTTGATTACCAATCTTCATAGCAGCATTATTCAGAATAGCCAAAAGGTAGAAGCAACCCAAGCATCCACTGAGATGAGGGGATGAACAAAATGTGGTATATGACAACAGAATATTATTCAGCCTTAATAAGGAAGGACATTCTGACACATGCTACAACAGATGAACCCAAGGACATTAATATTAAGTGAAATAAGCCAGTCACAAAAAAGATAAATACTGTATGACTCTACTTATATGAAATACCTGAAGTAGTCAAATTTATAGAGACAGAAAGTAGAATGTTGGTTGTCATGGATTTAGGGGTTGGGGGACAGGGGAGTTATTTTTAAATTTTTTATTTATATTTATTTATGGCTGTGTTGGGTCTTTGTTGCACACACGGGCTTTCTCTAGTTGCGGCGAATGGGGGCTACTCTTCTTTGCGGTGTGTGGGCTTCTCAGTGCTGTGGCTTCTCTTGTTGTGGAGCACGGGATCTAGGTGCACGGGCTTCAGTAGTTGTGGCACATGGGCTCAGTAGTTGTGGCTCATGGGCTTTAAGAGCGCAGGCTCAGTGGTTGTGGTGCACAGGCTTAGTTGCTCCGCGGTATGTGGGATCTTCCTGGACCAGGGCTTGAACCCATGACCCCTGCATTGGCAGGCGGATTCTCAACCACTGTGCCACCAGGGAAGCCCCAGGGGAGTTATTGTTTAATTGGTATAGAGCTTCACTTTTGCAAGATGAAAAGAGTTCTGGAGATGGATGATAGTTATGGTTGCACAAAAATGTGAATGTACTTAATGTCACTGAACTTTATATTTAAAAATGGTTTAAATGGTAAAGTTTATGTTATGTATATTTTGCCACAGAAAAGGGCACAGTTCCTTTTGAAATGTAGCACAGGAAAATAATTTAACCCAGTTTCAATGTATATTACCCATCATAGCTAAAAGGCATATATTAATTAAAATCGAATTGAGTGTAAAAAATGTATTTGAGTATTGTCCATTATATTAAAATACAAATAATATTTATATGAGCATAAATATCTAACAGAGGTGGGCAAAGTAAGAAGAATAAAGACTGGAGAACAGAGGAGATTGGCTTGTTTTTTTATATACCTCTGAACTATAAACTATTAGAATAGGCATGTTTTACTTTTTATTTTTTTAAAATAAATTTATTTATTTATTTATTTTTGACTGTGTTGGGTCTTCAATGCTGTGTGCTGGCTTTCTTTTAGTTGAAGCGAGCGGGGGCTACTCTTCATTGCGGTGCGCAGGCCTCTCATTAAGGTGGCTTCTCTTGTGGCAGAGCATGGGCTCTAGGTGCGTGGGCTTCAGTAGTTGTAGCACATGGGCTCAGTAGTTGTGGCTCACGGGCTCTAGAGCACAGGCTCAGTATTTGTGGCGCACGGGCTTAGTTGCTCTGAGGCATGTGGAATCTTCCTGGACCAGGGGTCGAACCTGTGTCCCCTGCACTGGCAGGGGGATTCTTAACCACTGTGCCACCAGGGAAGCCCCTGTTTTACTTTTTAGATTAAAAATCCAATAAAGAAGAAACAGAATAGGCTCAAAGGTTTCTTGGCTTCTAGCTACATATAAACACTTATTTGGCTACTTTTCCCTATGTTTAAACATGCAAAGGCACTAATGCTTACACATTAAGGATATAAGGAATGGAGAGTCAGAACTGGGCCTTACAGTAGAACAATTAATTAGAATACCAAATACCTACTATATGCTGAACACTAAACTAGGCTCTTAGATATGAAATGAAGGATGCTGTCTGCATTGCAGGAGTTCACAACCTAGAGTGGGAAATGAGCACAACCAAATGCTAAGTGCACAGAGGGCCCTGTGAATATGGAAAGGGTGAACTGAGAAGAAGGTCAGAGATTTCCTGAGATTCAATGAGTCAAAAAGTATAAGTTGCCTATAATGTCAAGTTCTACTCTTCATTGAGTTAATGTGATTTCTCTTGTGTAATTATCACTGACATTTTAAAAGACTCTCTTCACCTGCTATTTACCTAATAAAATTCTAAAGAACTGGGTGAAGGAGAGGGTTCCTGAAGAATAAATAGTACATATTTCTTGTCACATTTATTGCCTCCATTTCAAAGCCCCTGTAGTAGTCTCATTTATAACTATTACTGAAAATTCTCCACAGCTGAGTGCCTCACATGCCTTATCTTACAAATATTCATGTATGGTCAGTCAGATCAATGACAAAATAGACTCAAATCTTGACCTTTCAAATTATCTCAGGCTTATGATTCTATTATTTTCCAATATGATGTCATATAAAAGATGAGGTTCACATGCAGGAAACTGCCGTAAAACTAACTTAAACATATTTATATATACTTGGAAGACATTGCCTTTATATTCTAGTAAAGGTTATAGACATTACAAAAAACAAAACAAAATACTCATACATCTATAAAAACTAAAATTCAAGCCAATGTGGGTAGAACATGTTTCCAAAAATATAGCATAAGGAACGTTAGTATGTACTGTGCTTTGGCACTGGGAATCAATCCAATACATTTCATTTTGGCAACGTTGTTTGATACTAAACGTTCCTTTCTTTCTCCTTCATTTTGAGTTCATTTTTTGATTCTCACGGAAGGGACTGAAAGGTTGCAGTGACAGCAATAGGGGTCACTGCCACATGCTTTTGCATTGCTCTAGCAGCTTTCCAAAGTATGTCATCTCAGGACAATTTCTTCCTTTTTCCTCTTCCACCCTCTGTAACTTAGCTGTTGCAATGCCTTCTTGACCCAGCATTTCTAAAATCACATTCTTCCTGTTTCTTAACAACTGCTCACATCCCTTTTCCTTCCTGTCATCTGACAGAATTTTAATCAAAACTATTCTTTCTAGCTGTATTAATATTTTTCCTTTCTTAGATGTTATAAAATGCTTACTCTTATTGCAAGGGCAGAAAAGAACTTTTCCAAGTTGGTTTTAGTAGCTGACCTCCTGTATTCAGCAAAATTATCTCTGAAGGGCTTCATCAGCTTTATGGTCCCTGGATCTGACAGACTTGGGTTTGAATGCTGACTATGCCACTTACTTGCTATATGACCTTGGGCAAATTATTTGACTTCTCAACTTCAATGACCTCATCTCTATAATGAAGACAATTACTTCTTAACAAGGTTATAATAAGGATTAAGTGAGGCAATACTTAAACCCTTAACATATGCTTGGTACATAGGAGGTACTTAATACATCATTATTGTTTTTATGAGAAAAGGAGAATATAGATTAAAAAAATCTGGTGACATCCAGCACAGAGGAAGGCAGCTCCCTATAACTGGCCAGCAGAGCCTCTGAATTCCATCTAGACAGAAAAGTCAGCACAGTGAACATCATTCCAGACACAACACAAGTATATTATAAAAAATGATGTTGAAAATATCAGCAAAATGGATTTCTGTTTCCAGGCAAGATGGAATAATATTAGGGACCAGATTTAAACTCCTTCCAGAAACAACTAAAAAACTGTTCAAAATATATGAAAGAACAGTTTTCAAGACACTGGACATCATGTGATGAAAGTTAGTGATCCTTGGTGGATGGGAAACAATTTCCCCAACTTACTGTATGAAAAAAGTTTCCAAGCTGAGATATAGCAGGAGGGAACCCAAGAAAAGGATGGTGGTCTCCCTGAATTGAGGATATGGAACTGGGAATTCAGGAAGGTCAAAGTGGCTAGAGTTTGCTGGGTAGAGTAATGAAGAAATGCATAGAGAGAACTCTGGAAATCTGCAGAGGTCTCCCTCAAGTCTTCAGCTAAGTACTGATCAGCACATATATGTCAAGAACTACCTGAAGCCAGCAACAGAACCACCCAAAGGATTAGAGGGAACAATCCTCAGCATTCACATAGGTCTGGGAATATTTCCTATTCCCTCTTAACAGAGCAGAAAACCTCATAAGGCACAGGGCATCATGTAGGGAACTGAGAATATCAGTAAGGATACAGAAGACTTGAACAACACTATAAACCCACTTGACTTAATTGACATTTATAGAACATAACAGCTAACACCAGCAGATTATATATTCTTTTCAAGTACACATGGAACATTTACCAAGATATACCATATAATGGGCTGCAAAACAAGTCTCAATAAATTTAACATGATTCAAGTATGTTATCTGACCACAATGGAAATAAATTATGTCATTAATAGAAAGGTATCTGTAAAATTCCCAAATATTTGGAAATTCAATAATACTTCTAAGCAACCCATGAAACAAAGAAGAAATTAAAAGTCCAATTAGAAAATATTTAAAACTGAATGAAAATAACACAGTGTATCTGAATTTGTGTGGTGGCGCTTAAGCAACATGTAGAGGGAAATGTTTGTACCAAATGCCTATATTGGAAAAGAAGTAAAGTCTCACATCAGTGACCTTAGCTTCCACCTTAAAAAATTAGGAAAGAGCAGATTAAATCCAAATTAATCAGAAGAAAGGAAATAATAAAAACCAGAGCAGAAATCAATAAAATAAAAAATGGAAAAACAACAGGTAAAAATGTCAATGAAATCAAAAGCTGTTTTTCTTTTTGTGAAGATACATCAAATTGATAAACCTCTAGTAGGATGATCAGGGAAAAAAAAGAGGAGACACAAATAAACAATATCAGGAATAAGAGAAGTGATGTCACTACAGATTCTCCAGACAATCAAAGAATAATAAAAAATATTATGAGCAACTTTATGCCAATAAATTTGGCAGCTTAAATGGGATTGACAAATTCTTTGAAAGATACCTATGATCAAAGTCCATTCAAGAAGAATAAGTTGAATAACCCTATCTCTATTAAAGAAATTGAATTTGTTGTTTAAAAAACTCCCACAGGGGGCTTCCCTGCTGGCGCAGTGGTCGAGAGACCGCCTGCCGATTCAGGGGACACGGGTTCGTGCCCCGGTCCGGGAGGATCCCACATGCCGCGGAGCAGCTGGGCCCGTGAGCCATGGCCGCTGAGCCTGCGCATCCGGAGCCTGTGCTCCGCAATGGGAGAGGCCACAACAGTGAGAGGCCTGCGTACCGCAAAAAAAAAAAAAAAGTTTTTTGCTCTTTGAAAGGCATTGCTAAGAAAATGAGAAGACAAGCCACAGACTGGGAGAAAATTATGTAAATCATCTATCTGATAAAGGATTTGTATAAAAGGAACTCTCAAAATGCAATAAAAAGAAAACAAACAACCTAATAAAATATGGTTGAAAGATCTGAACAGACACTTCACTGAAGAAGATATACAGATGGTAAATAAGCATAAAAGAAGATGCTCAACATTATCAGTGAAATGCAAATTAAAATTACAATGATACACTACTGCACACCTATTAGAATATCTAAAATTAAATAGATTGACCATACTAAGTATTGGCAAGGTAGTGGAACAATTGGAACACTAGTACTCTATTGAAGGGAATGTAAAATGGTACAACCAGTTTGGAAAACAGCCTGACAGTTCTTAAAATGTTAAACATATAGCCTCTGTATGACCCAACCAAACATACATTCATCGCAGTTTTATTTGTAATAGCCCCAGACAACTCAAATGCCCATCATCAGGGTGAATGGATAAACAAATTGTGGTATATTCATACAATAGAATACTACCCAGCAATTAAAAGAAATGAACTATTGATACATGCAACAACATGGATGATACTCAAAATAATCATGCTGTGTGAAAGAAGTCAGACAAAACAAATTGTACACTTTTAAATATGTGTAATCTATTGTATGTCAATTATACCTCAGTGAAACTGTTAAAAATATCAGTAAAGCTTGGGAATTTTAATGACAACTGGCCACACAGTATTTGAAGATGCTATAAGACCATTAATTATATAAAAATAGGTCAGTCAGTGATTCACCAGATGCTTAAAAGAAAAAAATGCACAGCAATTGAAATGAATCATGATAAAGGTTAGAGGAATAAAGGGTCACCCACAGAGTAAGAAAGTATAGTAAAGAGCAGTGCTTTAGAGGCAGGCATATCTGGGTTCTAATCCCAGCTCTCTCCACTTACTAGCTGTATACTGTTGGGTGAGACAGTTAATTCTTCTAAATCTATCTTCTCATCTATAAATACATTCAGGATGGTTGTGATCATTAACTGAAATAATGTATGAATGTGCCTGACATGGAACCTGGTACAGAATAGATGCTTTACCAATGTGAATTCCCTCCTTTTGGTAGTATTTTAAGCCTAGTTGGTAGAACTGGAGTAGACAACTTATCTTGAGGTTCAGATTAATATTTTTGAACATGTAATATATGTAAGGATCTGTGTCAGGTACTTTACTTGTTATTATGGCTATGGAGAAAGTCAAAGAACATAACACAGTCAGAGACACTTCTCTTAGAAGTGAAATGCTCTACATTTTTTCAATGTCCTACTTTGGTCTTGGCTGTCAGTAAGTGAGAGTTGTTCCCTCAATCTGTGGACACCAATTCAACAGACATTATAGGTAATTCCCAGCACCTAGCAAAGGGTCTCATGAGCAGTGCAGGCTCAATACATGCTTACTGAATTGAATTAAACTGATTTTACTGGGAATTTGAAATGTTAGTTTCATTAAAAGTGTGGACATTTTGAATATGGAGTTTAGTCCAATAAAAAGACAACTGCCCATTTGGAAATACAGTAAATATAAAAGCAATTGAAGATTGTTGCAGGTGTGTTCCATTATTTTCTACAGTTTACATTTATTTCATTACAAAAATCCATTGCTTCTTTCTTTGGGATTTAGCTCAAGCCAACAAACAGATTTTTGTATTACAAAATCAAAGCCTGTTGGATGCAAGGACTATAAAGCATTATTGAGGCAGATGGGAACCAAACTAGCACCCTAAAGGTTTAAAATCTTTATTCTTGTCTTTCAAACACATATTCAACATGGTCTTTATAATGAGTAGAGTTAGAACTTCTTTCTTTTATTTTTTTTAAAATGATTTTTTAAAAAATATTTATTTATTTAATTATTTGGCTGCGCTGGGTCTTAGTTGCGGCACACGGGATCTTCGACCTTTGTTGCGGCATGCAGGTTCTTTAGTTGCGGCATGCAAACTCTTAGTCGCGGTCTGTGAACTCTTATTTGTGGCATGCATGTGGGATCTAGTTCCCTGACCAGGGATCAAACCTGGGCCCCCTGAACTGGGAGCACAGAGCCTTAGCCACTGGACCACCAAGGAAGTCCCCTAGAATTTACTTCTATGCAACTCTGCAAAATGCTCATATACTTAGGGAGGCTATACAACAGAGTAATTGTCCGGATGCCTTGGCATGGTAGTTAGGGGAAGTGGCTGAAGACAAGGAAGTTATGTAAACACTGTCAGCTATAGTTTGAGAATCTAAGGAGGAAAAAAAGAGCAGAAAGAACAAAAATAAACCAACCTCAAACTAAAAATCTCTGACTCAGTAGTTCTACTTCTAAGAACATATCTTACAGAAAAAATCCCCAACATGAAAAAAAATGCATACAAATGTGTTTTTTTGGGGTTTTTTTTTGCGGTACGTGGGCCTCTGACTGTTGTGGCCTCTCCCGTTGCGGAGCACAGGCTCCAGACGCGCAGGCTCAGTGGCCATGGCTCACGGGCCTAGCCGCTCTGCGGCATGTGGGATCTTCCCAGACCGGGGCATGGACCCGTGTCCGCAGTATCGGCAGGCAGACTCTCAACCACTGCGCCACCAGGGAAGCCCCCATACAAATGTTTTAAAGAGTATTATTTAGAATATGCGGACGCAATCTAAATATTAAACCTAAAGAGAACAGTTAAGTGAACACATTCCTGATGGAATACTATAGACATGAAAAGGATGATTATGAAGATCAACCATCAATATGGAATGTTAAATAAAAATATACAAAATTAACTTTATTATGATAAATATGTTCATAAAGGAATAGTAGAAAGAGGAAGGAATTCAATCAAGTTGCTAACAGTGGTGTTATAAGGATGGAGCTTTTGTCATTTTTTCTCTACCGTACTTCCTAATTTTTTATTATCTAGTTATATAACTCTTTCTACTCTACAATTAACATAATTTCAGAATTAGGTTGTAAACTGGGTATGGGTTTTTGAATAAGAGAAGGCAAGAAAATAAGAGAAGGAAAGGCCCAGAGACCAACCTGGGTGTGGGGGCAACGTCAGTTATGCAGTGGAGGGGTCACCCCCACACCCCAAATCTCAGTAGGGGCAGGTCAGAGTTGCACAGCATGAAGGGTCACCCCCAAATCTCAGGTTCAGGGTCAGTGCAGGGCCTGTTTTCGTCAGTGGGAGAAAGAAGGGGTCCTCCACTGACAGAACCAGTTAGAGGCCTGGCAAGAAGAAATGATTTCAAAACCAAGACTTAAAAAAAAAAAACAACCAAAAAACGTTAGAAGACGGATAGGAACGGCCGGAGGTGAAGGAACGAGGGCAAGTTCTTCAGCCAGAAGCCCCACGAGATTCTGTTGAATGAAAAACCGTGTTGATCGCAAAGCAACTAACTCAGGTTCACGTAAACCAGCTCCCAAACTTGTTTTGAACTTGCACTGCACCCGCATTTGCTGTACAATTAAAACAGGCCTATCAGTATTCCTATTCCGAGAATATGGAGATGAAGAAAAAACAAGAAATTCTGGTAGAGGTTGCATTATTTAAAATACTGACTTAGGCTTCCCTGGTGGCGCAGTGGTTGAGAGTCCGCCTGCCGATGCAGGGGACACGGGTTCGTGCCCCGGTCCGGGAAGATCCCACATGCCGCGGAGCAGCTGGGCCGGTGAGCCATGGCTGCTGAGCCTGCGCTCCGCAACGGGAAAGGCCACAACAGTGAGAGGCCCGCGTACAGCAAAAAAAAAAAAAAAAAAAATACTGACTTACAAAACTGCACTTGGCTTTTCAAGTCCTGGTGCTCTAAATGCAAGGGTTGATTCTCTCAAGTTCCTCACCCTGTGCCCCCCCAAAATACAATTCTAAGACTGGCAAAAAAAAAAAAGAAAATAAGAGAAAGGAGGGATGAGTGACAGAAGGGTGACTGGGTCACTAGCAGCAATCCAATCATAGGAAGCTGTATGTAGACTCCGGTTAACCATCAACTGAATAATTATATCAGTAGGATGCTCTCCGTTTAAAAAAAATTGCTATATTCTGTGTTTTTTTCCTTTCCAATCCTATATTCTGTACCACAGCATAATACAGAAGGCAAAGAGTTAATACTTGAGTAAATATAGTTCTATCCTTATTCTATAAGGTAAACAGACTCTGTATTTTAAAAACACTTATCTTCTATAGGGTACTTTACACTAGTAATGTCTAACAGTACTATTAACCATGTTTTCCAGATGGAAGGGAATTCTAAACCTGATGACTAATGCTTTTGTTGGCATCTATAATGGAAGAAATAATTTGGCCCTCAGAATGTGTATTTATGCTCCCTGCCCCTCGCCAGCCAGCTGTCAGTATGAAGAGATACAAATCCCTCTAAATTATTTCAGGGCTGTCATTTAAAATCAGGTTAAATAAATATTGGGATTTCATTAAACTATTTTATGCCTACACTTTTCCTTTATTTATATTGTTATATCCCTCAGCCGAAAGTGGGAAGACACAGGCTCCGTAAGAGTGACTAGAGGAAAGAAAGAGTGGAATGGGATTGCAAAATGCTCCTTTCACAGAGGATGACATGTCTCTAGATGAGCTGCTGTTTTGGGAAAGTTGTCAAAAATACCCAATTTATTCAACACTTACAACCAGACTGTACTACTCACTGCCAGACACTATACTAGGGACATCTTCGTTTCCTTCCTTCATACTCAGAAGCTTTTCTTTATCTCCTGTTAAAATTCTTCAAGGACTATCTTTAATGACATTTCCTTCATGAGGCAAACTTCTCTCCTCTTTTTCTAGCTGGTATAGGCAAACCTTGGAGTATTATGGGTTTGGTTCCAGACCACCGCAGTAAAGAGATTATCACAATAAAGTGAGTCAAACTAATTTTTTGGTTTCCCAGTGCACATAAAAGTTATGTTTACACTATACTGTAGTTATTAAGCATGCAATACCATTATGTCTAAAAAAATTTACATACCTTAAGAAATACTTTATTGCCAAAAAATGCTAACCATCATCTGAGTCTTCAGCGAGTCGTAATCTTTTTGCTGGTGGAGGGTCTTGCCTCGATGTTGATGGATGCTGACCGATCAGGGTGGTGGTTGCTGAGCGCTGGGGTGGCCGTGGCAGTTTCTTAAAATAAGACAGCACTGAAGTTTGCTGCATTCATTGACTCTTCCTCTCATGAATGATTTCTCTGTAGCATGCAGTGCTATTTCGTAGCATTTCACCCACAGTAGAACTTCTTTCAAAACTGGAGGCAAACCTCTCAAACCCTGATTTATCAACTAAGTTCATGCAATAGTCTAAATCTTTTGGTGTCACATCAACAATCTACAACATCTTCACCAGGAATAGATTCCATCTCAAGAAACCACTTTTTAAAAAAAATTTAATTTAATTAATTTTATTTTTTTTGCTGCGTTGGGTCTTCATTGCTGTGCATGGGCTTTCTCTAGTTGTGGCGAGCAGGGGCTACTCTTCGTTGCGGTGTGTGGGCTTCTCGTTGCAGTGGCTTCTCTTGTTGCGGAGCAGGGGCTCTAGACACACGGGCTCCAGTAGCTGCAGCACGCAGGCTCAGTGGTTGTGGCATGTGGGCTCTAGGGTGCACGGGCTCAGTAGTTGTGGCTCACAGGCTTATATGCTCCACGGTATGTGGGACCTTCCTGGACCAGGGTTGAAACCTGTGTCCCCTGCACTGGCAGGTGGATTCTTAACCACTGTGCCACCAGGGAAGTCCCAAGAAACCACTTTTTTTGCTCATCTGTAAGAAGCAACTCTTTATCCATTGAAGTTTTATCATGAGATTGCAGCAATTCAGTCACATCTTCAGGCTCCACTTCTAAATTTTAGTTCTCTTGCTATTTCCACCACATCTGCAGTTACTTCCTCCACTGAATTCCTGAATCCCTCAAAGTCATCCATGAGGGTTGGAATCATCCTCTTCCAAAGTCCTGTTCATACTGAAATTTTGACCTCTTCCCATGAATCATGAATGTTCTAAATAGCATCTAGAACGGTGAATCCTTTCCAAAAGGTTTTCAGTTTACTTTGCCTAGATCCATCAAAGGAATCACTATCTATGGCAACTATAGACTTATGAAATGTATATCTTAAATCATAAGACTTGAACATCAAAATTACTCCTTGATCCATGGGCTACAGAAGGGATATTGTGTTAGCAGGCATGGGATATTGTGTTAGCAGGCATGAAAACAACGTAGGTCTCACTGTACATCTCCATCAGAGCTCTTGGGTGACCAGGTGCATTGTCAATGAGCAGTAATATTTTGAAAGCAATCTTTTTTTTCTGAGTAGCAGATCTTAACAGTGGGCTTAAAATATTCAGAAAACCATGTTGTAAACAGATACACTGTCATCCAGGCTTTATTGTTACATTTACAGAGAATAAGCAGAGTAGATTCAGCGTAACTCTTAAGGGCCCTAGGATTTTCAGAATGGTAAATGAGCACTGGCTTCAACTTAAAATCATCAGCTTCATTAGCCCCTAACGAGAGAGTCAGCCTGTCCTTTGAAGTTCTGAAGCCAGGAATTGACTTCTCTCTAACTATGAAAGTCCTAGATGGCATCTTTTCCCACAATAAGGCTATTGTGTCTACACCGAAAATCTATTGTTAGTGCAGCCACCTTCATTAATGGTCTTAGCTAGATCTGGATAACTTGTTGTAGCTTCCACAACAGCACTTGCTGCTTCACCTTGCACTTTTATATTATGGGACTGTTTCTCTCTTTAAACCTCATGAACCAACCTCTGCTCGCTTCCAACTTTTATTCTGCAGCTTCCTCACCTCTTTCAGCCTCCATAGAATTGAACAGAGTTAGGGCCTTGCTCTGGATTAAGGCTTTGGCTTAAGGGGATGTTGTGGCTGGTTTGATCATCTGTCCAGACCTCTAAAACTTCTTCTTTACCAGCAATAAGGCTTTTTTGCTTTCTTATCATTCATGTATTCACTGGAGTAGCACTTTTAATTTCCCTCAAGAACTTTTCCTTTGCATTCACAACATGGCTAACTGTGGCTCAAGAGGCCTAGCTTTTGGCCTGTCTTGGTTTTCAACATGCCTTCCTCACTAAGCTTAATCATTTCTAGCTTTTGATTTAAATTGAGAGATGTGCAACTCTCCCTTTCACTTGAACACTTTGTAGGTTATTAAGTGGCCTAATTTCAATATTGTTGCATCTCAGGGTATAGGGAGGCCAGAGAAGAGGGAGAGAGACAGAGGAATGGCTGGTTGGGGGAGCAGTCAGACCACACACAACATTTATCAATTAAGTATCCCAATGGGTAAGATTCATGGTGCCCCAAAACACTACAGTAGTAACATCACAGATCACTGATCACAGATCACCATAACAAATATAATAATAATGAAAAAGGAAACCTTCACTTCATTAAAAAATGCAATTATTTGTGAAGTGCAATAAAATGAGGTATATTAAGCTTTTCTGATAGCATTTCACAAAATCATGAGATTTTGGAGCTGGAAGGGATCTTAGAATCTCTGAAACCCAGAGACTTTTTCCAAGGTGTGTTGATGAGTTAGGGGTTAGCAATTCGAGTTTGCTACACAATAGCTCAGTCATACACTGCTATGTATTGTTAAGATCCATAAAAATCTGTCTGCTCTACCAGCTTGTAAGCTCTTTGAGGAGAAAGACCAAGTCATCTCCAATTTGCCCAGGAAGTAGGCACATAAGTGATAAGTGCCTACCCGGTTGATTTAGTTAGAAAAGGTGCTAGTCTGAGGAAAATCATGTGTTTGATTGGTTGCCAACAGTACTGCTGAAGAAGCCAAAAGCACGAATGTGCCTGGAATTTGCCATCGTCATAAGTTCTGTTCAATAGAATAACCTGAATTAGATGGAAATTGTGACTTTTAAAAGATGCAACAGTAAGAGACATTCCATGAGACAGAGCAACTCTGCTGTACTAGAAACAGGGCAAGTTCTTCTAACCGCAAAGTTATGTGGGTGATATGTGCTTATTACCCCCAGTTAGATTACCATTAATAGTGAAATAAAAATAAACCTTCAATAGATTGTTTTTCCTTCATATGCACACCCACACACAATCCTTTTTAAATATGCAAGTGTATTCTCATTAGAAAATCAGAATGCTATGTGAAAAAACTGATAAAACTTCCAGGAATGTTCTTAAACTTTGGCCAATTTCTCTAGCAAGGATTCCTTTTATCTGAAAGGCACAAACAATGAAGAGGCACTATGGCTACAGTGGAAATTCGGGAGATTAGAGTTTTAGCTTTTAGTTTGCTACATTCCATCTATCTATCAATTCATTCTCTGTCCTTCAACAGACATTTATTGAGTACCTACTATGTGCCAGGCACTTTGCTGTGCAGAGCAGTGAACCAGGTAGGCATGGAAATTACATTCGAGAGAAGACAGACAATAAACAAAAGAAAAGAAGAACACAAGTACAGATTGTAATAAATGCCATATGGAAATAAACTGGATGAGAGAGAATAATGGGTAGGGAGAAAGCAGCAGAAAATACTTTAGTTTGACCAGTGAGGCATTATATATCTACCTATGTAGTATCCGGCAAATCACTGAACTTTTCTGATACTCAGATCTCCAGGATGAAAAACTAAGGCTGAACTGGATGACATCAGAGTGGAAAAAGCCCTGGATTTGGAGGAAGAAAACTTAAGCTTGAGTTCTGGCTTTGTTTGTAAAACTATACCTGCAGCACTGTCTCCCTGATGAAAGATGCTGTGAGCAGAGTGTGATAGCCCTTGTGAACTAAACACACTAAGCCACAGACTGTGTTCCTTTCCCTTCTTTACAATTGTTTACAACTCCCTGGATGTTTATTTTCATTACTCTGGGAAGACCTCTGAAAACTCTGGAAACATCAGACTAAAATTTTTATCCTGCTACCTCCAGACAAGAAACATATCTACTTCATGAGTGGGATAATGATAAAGCAACTAGTGATAATATACTTTTCACTGCACATTTTAAGAAAAGCACTATGTTTTTCTTCTCACTTTCCTGCACTAAATTTAACTCAATTAGTGACAGACTAAAGGAAAAAACCCCAAACCATTAGCAAAACCATTATTTTTTCTTTAAAATTTTGGCTATTATCAAGTTTGGCTACATAGTCAAAGAATAGCATACTCCAGTGAAGTCAGCCCATCGTATCCAAGAAGAGAAACCGTACCGAGTGTAACGTTCCATTATTGGTCACTGCAGGAAGGCGGGCCCATCGCTCATTTTCCAGTTCTTCCATCACTTGGTTCATTGCACTCTTTAGCCATGTGTCCACGGAAACACCAATCTGCTTTAGTAGGTCCAGCCGGGCTTCAGCTTTCAACTTAATTATCTAAGAAAACCAAGAAAATGGTCAGAAATCAGAGTATTTTTTCCTCAAATTGATTGTTTTTAAGTTACTCCTGATTTATTAATTAGAACAATCTTGATGTTCATTAGCAATTCTTCCTTGGCATAGATGTTAATTTTTCACTTGGCAAGAGGGAGAGAGGAACAGGGGAAGAAGGGAAGAGGGAAGGGAACACAAGAACAGGAATCAGAGCTTGCTGACAATGGCAAAACGCTCACTTGCATTTTGACAAGTTACATCAAATATAACTTATCAAAAGGAAGATGTTAACGCACCATAAAGTCTGCTTTCCTTTCCTTTTAATAAGGCTATGCCTCGGAACATCCCAAAATTTAGCATTTTCAACAGCCTTCTAACCCATTTCCTGGACTTTCTCTTCTCTATAATCCATCTTTTACAAGTCTACGAATGATCTCATCAGTCACTTCCCTGCTTAAAAACTTCCACAATTCCTGACTGCCTACTGAGTACAGATTTTATATTAAATTATGATGCAGCTGTCAGAAACAGAAGATATTGAGAATAAAAAGTTCCTGTGCTCCAAATTCAAGAAAAGGAAACACTGTCTGTTCTTTGGCTCTTGTTCCAAGCCATAAGCAAGTAATCATAGAATTAGTTTAAACCCGTCCCAATCAAACAGTAACTGCTTTACTCCAATAGCCACGCCTCTGAGTCAGCCAATCTGTGACAGCCCCAAGCTTCTGCAAGGCAGCCAATCAACCACAGCCTCACTCCAGTAATCATCAGCAGTTAAGCTTCCACTCCTGCTTCCAACAGTCCAGCAATCCCTACACACCAGTTAAAAACTAGTCTGTAACACATGCCCAGTTTTGAAAATCTGCCAATCCCTGAAATCCACACTTCTCAAAACCCTTTGCATTGGTTCTACTTTGTCAGAAAGATTGTATTTTGTAAGTATCATTCTCTTGTGTTTTAGCAAGTAGTAAACTCAGCTTCATTCTTCCTCATACTAGAGTGGTTGTCTCTTCCTTCAACATTTGAAGGCTCCACTGAGATAATTTTGAGAACCTTCACTTGATGGCCTTCTGTGGACATCTTGGACAAACAAGTATGCTCACTGATATGCGATTTTGATCACTCTCTGGATTCTCTGCTGAGGGAGTTGGTATCAAAAAGGATCTGACATCTGACTTGTTTCACTGAGCTCTCATTGCTGAATTTATATTGTATTCCTAAGATTTTAAAATGAGATAAAGGGACTTCCCTGGTGGTCCAGTGGTTAAGATTCTGCCCTTCCACTGCAGGGGGCACGGGTTTGATTCCTGGTTGGGGAACTAAGATCCCACATGCGGCATGGTGTGGCCACACACACACAAAAAGAGACAAATTCATATTACATAAAATTCACCATCTAAGTCATTTTCAAGTACACAATTCAATGGTTTTGGATATCATATAGACCTTTATATAAAGTTTTTGGCTTACAGGCACACTATTTGGTAAACGGTCTTGTAAAAATCTTATTCTTCTAATAATTTTTTTGGTAACAACTTTACTGAGATGAAGTGCGCATATCATACAATTCATCCATTTAAAGTGTATAATACAATTGGCTTACAGTATATTCACAGATATGTGCAATTATCACAATTTTATATATTTTTTAAACTTTTTATTTTCTATTGGAGTATAGTTGATTAACAATGTTTGTGATAGTTTCAGGTGTACAGCAAAGTGATCCAGTTATTCATATACATGTATCTATTCTTTTTCAAATTCTTTTCCATTTAGGTTGTTACATAATATTGAGCAGAATTCCCTGTGCTATACGGTAGGTCCTTGTTGGTTATCCATTTTAAATATAGTAGTACAATTTTAGAATATTTTAATCATCTCCAAAAAAAACCCCGTATCCTTTAGTTATTGCTCCCTTATCACTTATTCCCTGTAGCCTATGGGACCACTAATCTACCCTCTCTCTCTATAGATTTGTCTATTCTGAACATTTAATATAAATAGAACCACACAATATATGGTGTTTTGTGTCTGGCTTCTTTTTTTTTTTTTTTTTAAATTAATTATTTATTTATATTTTTGGCTGTGTTGGGTCTTCGTTTCTGTGCGAGGGCTTTCTCTAGTTGCGGCAAGCGGGAGCCACTCATCGCCGTGCACGGGCCTCTCCCTGTCGTAGCCTCTCTCGTTGCGGAGCACAGGCTCCAGACACACAGACTCAGTAGTTGTGGCTCACGGGCCCAGTTGCTCCATGGCATGTGGGATCTTCCCAGACCAGGGCTCAAACCCGTGTCCCCTGCACTGGCAGCCAGATTCTCGACCACTGCGCCACCAGGGAAGCCCTGGCTTCTTTTACTTAGCATAATGTTGTTGAAGTTCATCCATGCTGTAACATGTATCAGTATTTCATTGCTTTTTATGGATACTGTGGGTAGAACACATTTTGTTTATCCATTTGTCAGGTGATGGGTTGTTTCAACTTTTCAGCTAATATGAATAATGTTGCTACAAACATTATTATACAAGTTCTAGTGTGGACATATGTTTTCATTTCACGTGGCTATATACCTAGGACTGGAATTGCTTAGTCATAAAGTAATGGTATGTTTAACCATTTGGGGAAATGTCAGATTGTTTGTTTCAAAGCAGCAACCTCATTTAACAATCACACCAGCAGGGTGAGGGTTACCATTTCTTTACATCCTGGCAAACCTTGTTAATGTCTGCCCTTTTTGATTCTAGCCATCCTAGTGGGTGTGAAGTGGTATCTCACTGTGGTTTTGATTTGTATTTCCTTGATGACTAACGATGTCATCTTTTCACGTGCTTACTGATCATTATATATCTTCTTTGGAGAAATGTCTACTCAGAACCTTTGTCCATGTTTAAATTGGGCTGTCTTTTTACTGCTTTTATTTTGCCTTTGTCTTTTTATTGTAAGTTTTTGATGTATTCTAGATCAAAGTCCCTTATCAGATACATGATCTGCAAATATTTTTTTTCCCATTATGTGGGTCTTTCACTTCTTGATAGTATCTTGTGAAGCATAAAAGTTTTAAAATTTTGATTAAGTCCAATTTACCTATTTTTTTCTTTTATTGCTTGGGCTTTTGGTGTCTTATCTAAGAAATTAATCCAAGGTCACAAAGATTTATCCCTATGTTTCTTAAAATAGTTTTATAGCTTTAGCTGTTATATTTGGGTGTTTGATCATTTTGAGTTGAGTTTATTTTTTTATATGGTGTGAAGTAGGGGTCCAACTTCATTCTTCTGCATGTGGATATCCAGTTGTCTCAGCACCATTCTAGTATGCATTTTAAACTAATATAAGCAATGAAATGTTTTTGAAAAATAAGTGAACCAACAAACCTCTTCTTGGAAATTATAAATGTAAATCATTTAATTGCTGAAGCAAAGAAAACAGAGAGAGACAGAGAGAGAGAAGTATATTCTGTTTTCTCAAATCCAAGTAATATAGTTTTCATAAGATTTATTCTTATCAGCACTTTACCAAACAATTGAGGAACATGGTATTTGCAAACTTAGATTTTTTTTTTTTTTGCAGTACATGGGCCTCTCACTGTTGTGACCTCTCCCATTGAGGAGCACAGGCTCCGGACGCGCAGGCTCAGCGGCCATGGCTCACGGGCCTAGCTGTTCCGCGGCATGTGGGATATTCCCGGACCGGGGCACGAACCCGTGTCCCCTGCATCGGCAGGCGGACTCTCAACCACTGCGCCACCAGGGAAGCCCTAGCTGTTGTTTCTTGCCAAGTTCCTTGGAGTTTCTGCTGCACATGTCTATTTAGGTTTAGCCAAGGATTTGGATGGTTATTTATATGCAAATTTGAGAACTCCCTGACATTGAAGCTCAAGCCAGTAAGACTTAGGCTCTCTGCTTGAATTTTTTAAAATAAATAAGTAAATTTATTTATTTATTTTTGGCTGCGTCGGGTATTTGGTGCTGGGCGTGGGGGCTATTCTTTGTTGTGGTGCACGGGCTTCTCACTGCAGTGGCTTCTCTTCTTGTGGAGCAGGGGCTCTAGGTGCATGGGGTTCAGGAGTTGTAGCTCACAGGCGCTACAGCACAGCCTCAGTAGTTGTGGCACATGGGCTTAGTTGCTCCGCAGCATGTGGGATCTTCCTGGGACAGGGCTCGAACCCATGTCCCCTGCATTGGCAGGCAGATTCTTAACCACTGTGCCACCAGGGAAGCCCTTCTCTGCTTGAATTTTAGTTGTACAGCCCCTCACAAAGAGCTGTAAAATGTAAATGTCACCACGTATAGTCCCATTCTCTGAAGAGTCTTTTCCCCTCTAGATTTTATATGCTTTGGGTCATTTTCCAGTTCTATCAAATAGGTATTTTAAATATTTTTACCCTTATTAATAATTGTTATCTAAAAGAGGATATAAGCTAGCCCCTTATTATCAGAAGCAGAAACCCTTGTAGAGATATATTCTACATTCAAAGAAATCTTAAATTTCACTCAGCAATTTACTATTAATAATATTTGCATTGTAATTTTGAAACTGTTTAATATAGATGTAGGATAAGGCAAATAAAATATCGTATAATATTATTAGGAACTTAAAATTTCAATATAAGATAAAAGGATATAAATATAAAATAAAGAAGTTTAATAAAATCTTTCCAATTTTAAATTTGAATTGAAAATAACAATATGAACTCATGATTTAAAAAAAATTCCTAGCTCCAACAACAAAGGAAGGGCCAAGAAATAAATGACACCCATAACAATAAGCACCTTCACAGCCTAGATTTTGGTGTCTAAATACTATTCTATATTAAAAGAAAGCAGAGCTTCTTGGAGAAAAGGCTAATTCTAAGTCTGGGCAGGGAAAATACAAGGTGAGCCTAAGATAGCTTGTTGTGCTAGAAAGCAAAAAATGTTCAAAGACTAGCGGGAGTAATGTCAAAAGGACACAGAAGTCAGCTTAAATGGACTCTCAATGGCCAAATTTAGACAATATTGGGCTTAAAGAAGGACAACTGAATACTGAAAATAGATTAAATGAATAAAAATCTATAATAAATCGAAATACATAAGGTGGGACTCCATGAGGAGACTTTGTAAAGAATAAGTACTGGGGAAAGAACATCTACCGTGGAGCTGTGAACTGAAAAACTCCCAGAGATTGTATAGGGCTGAAAGATGTTGCAGTTCCATCCAGCCAGAGATGAGAGACCAGAGACCTTGTTGGATACTCATGGCAAAAGAAGAAACTGCAGAAAGGAAATTCATCAGTAATAAGGCTAAATTAGCCCTACTGGAAAGGCTACTCTAAACCAACCCAAAGCTTAAAAACAGGCCTTGAACAGATCAAACTGAGCTGGCTGCCCAAACGAAACTCAACAGGCTTTAAAATAAGAAAAGAGAATCCAGAAACTCAACAGCCAAACAGTCACAATTCCTAGTATTCAGTAAAAATTAGTACTAAGTATTTGAATAGCAGAAAAATATGAGCCATAACCAAAGGAAACATCAGTCAATAGAAAGAGAGCCAGAAATCACAGATATGACGGAATGAGTAGATGAGGACTTTAAAGTCATTATCATAAACATACTTAAGGATTTAAAGGACAACATGAAGATAAATGGGAGTGAACTGGAAGATATAAAGAACCAAATATAATTCATAGAGCTAAAAATGTAATATCTGAAATCACAATTCACAGGATAGCCTTAATAGCAGGTTATACACTACAGAAGAAAAGATTAGTGAACTTGAATACATAATAACTCATCAAACTGAGATTATGATAAAAAATAAGGCTGGGGGCTTCCCTGGTGGCGCAGTGGTTGAGAGTCCGCCTGCCAATGCAGGGGACACGGGTTCGTGCCCCAGTCAGGGAAGATCCCACATGCCGCGGAGCGGCTGGGTCCGTGCGCCATGGCCGCTGAGCCTGCGCGTCCGGAGCCTGTGCTCCGCAACGGGAGAGGCCACAGCAGTGAGAGGCCCGCGTACCAAAAAAAAAAAAAAAAAAAAAAAAAAAAATAAGGCTGGATAAAAGTGTGTGGGGTCATCTTTATATGCGATGTATAGGACAATATGAAGTGATCTATTATTCATGTTGTTGGAGTTGAACTAACCTATACGACAGAAAGCAGATCAGCTGTTGCCTGGCCACAAAAGAACCTTTTGGGGTGACAGAAATATTTTATATCTTGATTGTGGCAGTGGATACTTAGGGGTGCGCATTTATCAAAGCACATTAAAGTGTTTACTTGAAATGGCTACATTTTATTTTATGTATACTATGCCTTAATAAAGTTGATTTTTAAAATTCCATGACATAGTAATAATACTTAAGAAAGGGAGAAAAATACTCATTTGCTGTCCCTGGAGGTGACTAGTACTTGTTAATTGCAATGGAAAAAGAAAAAAGAACTTTAACAGTAGAAAGATTTGGTAGTGCCACCTGAATTGAAAGTGACTATTCTTAGCATCAGTAATGAGAAAACTTGATAAAAGCATACTGTGATGAAAAACACAGCATCATTTATAAAGTATTCTTGCCTAAAATATAGACTATAGTCAGACCTTTAAACTTAACTTCCATTTTATAGTATAGAAATAAACACATAAATTTAATATTGCAAAATATTAATAGTTGAATTTAGCATATTGGAAAATATATATTTATTCTTCATCTGTTTTGTATGTTTGAAAATTTTCACAATAAAAATTGAAGAAAGTGGTTAGTTAAGAGGTCTACTAACATACTACATTATAAGAGTACAGTGAAACCCCACAATAACAAGTCTGGAGGTAATATAAATTTGCATATAATATGATTGGAAATTTTGTTTTTATAGCAGGGTCACCCTTAGCATTTCATTAACCTTGTAGTAATGAGGCCTCACATTTTATGCAGCTGAGGTTTTTCGACTTCTCTTATAGCATTATGGCAAGGGTCTTACCATTTTTGAGTCATTGAGTACAACAGTGACATTGTAATTTTGAATTCCTCGTGTACAAGAGAAACTTATGAGATGATAATTTTAAAAAATGGTATCTATTAAAATGGGTTTATATAGACAAGAAGTGATTTTATTTTTGGTTTTGTTAATTCATTTGATACCATGTATTTTGGCTTTCAAATGAACATTCAATTCAGATCATAAAATTTACTTAATATCTTGGAGAAAGAGTCATATAGTTTATAGTTCCTCCCGCAGACCTTAATACCTAACATGTATAAAATATCATTAAAAATTTCTGGGTATCTTTGACTTCTTACATTAACTTCCTCCTCTTTGTGTTAAACATTTCATTGTTGAAAAAGAGAAAAAACTGCCCTCAACCCAGATAAAGGTACAATTTAAACACACAAAAAAATAATTGTATCCTGAAACATAAGTCATGTACAGCTTCCAAAAAGGGCATTTAAAACTCTTGGTTTCTTGGCAAGCTACCTTAAAAATAGGTATGATATGTCAGATCAAGAATGTATGTGTATTCGTATGACAAAAGGCATTTCAAAAAATTCAAATACCTAAATACCAGGTTAAGAAAATTGTTATTAAAGTTTAATTTAAGCAGTTATTGCCTCAATCCAATTCTTAAATTAGTCAGGGGCTGCAAAGAGTAGCACAGCTAGTACAAATATTCTTGTGATAGTCGTAGAGATCATAACAATATAACAATAGGTTGTTCATCAATGTATATCTAGTATATTCATCAGTATCTGGCACGCAGCAGATACTCATTAAGTGTTTGTTAACCTAATGAATTAGTGAGTCTGTCCCCAAATTAACCAGCCAATAATTAATTAATCACTGTATAACCTCTATTATACTATTCTTTGGAAACAGTATACTATTCCTATTCTTTGGAAAAGCACAGGCCATTTACATTTTCAATTTCTTAGGACTGGAAAAATTTCTTTAATCTATTACTGAGTGCCACAAAGGTTTCTATTCTAATTAGCAACACTGAATGGAAACACATTATAGAAAATACTGGATAAAGCAGATTAATCAACAAGGGAGGGTAGCATTCATGTTGCAGGAGTTAAAAACGAAACATAAAGGACATAATGGAATTTTAACTAGTTTACTCTCTTTTGTGGAAGTATTTATAATAACTATTGAATGGAAAGAGAAAATCCAATACAAATGATACACAGGCAGAAAAAAGAAAAAGAGAATCTATTGAAACCATTACTGTCAATTCCTCTGAAGGCTCTTGTGGTCTAGTCTATGCAAAAATTTCACTATGACAATCTTGTAAATAATACTCTAATACTACACTCATATTTTCCATCTAATTTTAGCCGGGTTATTTTTTGTAACTGATAAGTGGAAATCAAGTAAGAGATTGCTTTAAGATAGCAGCAGGATAAACTATTTCACAGATATTCAAAACTGAGATAATTGATCTGGCATCACGGTTTTTAGCATATTGCATATTTTTGGTAAGAAAATTACCTTTGAGACTGGAGACTTAAATACTAGTATTAGGAGAGATGAGACATTCTGTTGTAGGACTCTCACTTCATATTTTTAGCTTTAAGCTAACAAACAGAAGGCATTTTAGCACATTCATGGAAATAACAAGTCATTCAGCCTAAATGCAGACTACTGCTACTACTGAAGGGCATGGTGGAGGTAGCGTACCAGACAGTGACACCATGGATGAAGTCTGGAAATGGAAAATACAAGAGAGAACACACCCTTCAGAAAACTTCTGAGACTTGTCCTGTTCTGTCAAGGCTCTGAAACTGGCTTCACGCAGAGTCTGGAGAAACGAACAAGAAAAGTTCTTCTACACAAGCCAACGTTTCTCAAACTAGGCAAGAGCCTGCCAACGTGCTTGGCCAGAACCCTAGGGCAGCGGTTTAGCCATGACCCTGAGTTCATTGAGGAAAATGGCTAGTTATTGTTCACTCTGCTCTCTTCACTATGGAGGCTGTGGATCATGTGCCAGGAATGAAGGCGAGCTGGGGTTACTGGGGCTTCTCTAGACCAGGCAGATAGCAAGATAGCAAGCCTCTTCTGGTTCAGATCACTTCCATGGGGCTGTGCCAGAAACATGCTCATATTCCCTGTCTTTGCTGATGCTGCCTCTCCACTTACTACCAACCCCCACTCCTTGCCCCGCCCCCATCACTGAAATACTGCCTCAAAACCTCTAGAGATCTGAGAGCGTATTTGAAAATCACTAGCTTAGATTAATGCTCAACCCAATACAAGAATTTCTTGTATAGAGTCTTCTTATACACTTATAGTGCTGCACTGTATCTTAGGGCAGCTTATTTTGCCATTGGGCAGATCTGTTAGAAAGTATTTCCCAGTAGCAAGCTCAAATCTGCCTCCTTCCTACCCTCTTTCAGTTCAAGTTCTGCCTCTTGAGGTTGCATGGCATAAGTCTGTGCTATCCCTTTTTCATCTGTCAATATCCATCTTAAGTCCTACCTCTTTGTGTTACCTGTCCTAACAACTCCCACAGTGACCTCTGTGTCCTTTGGGCTCCTTAAGGGTTAAGTTTACTCGTGTGGACCACTCCTTGGCACTTATGCTTTACAGTCTTAGTTATCTTGGGCATTCTTTAAGCCTTCCTAACAAGAACATATTCTCGTTGGAGGCTGGACAGTCACAGTGTTTTTTTTGTGGTTTTTTTTTTGCGGTATGCAAAAAAGGCCACTGTTGTGGCCTCGCCCGTTGTGGAGCACAGGCTCTGGAAGCGCAGACTCAGCAGCCATGGCTCACAGGCCCAGCCGCTCCGAGGCATGTGGGATCTTCCCGGACCGGGCACGAACTCGTGTCCCCTGCATCGGCAGGCGGACTCTCAACCACTGCGCCACCAGGGAAGCCCCGCAGTGTTATTTTTAATGTCTACTTCCACGTCCCTTCACTATGTTGCACTGGATAGATAACTAAATACAAGCGTGCACAGGTCCTTCATGAACTGCTCTTAACCATAATGACTTTCCTTACTTTCTACCACATTTCTTTACAAAAATCCTCCATGCTAATCAAATCCAACTGCCAAACTACATCTTATATCTTCCTCCTTTGCAAATAACTTTTCTTTCCATCTCAACTTCTCCCCCTCTAGGTCACAGAATATTAGCCTAGGGTACAGGAACTTCTGAATACTATAAATAAAACGTACATTTTTTTGTGGTAGAGAGGGTTTCACACTCTCATATGATCCTCAAAGGGTCCCATGACTCCACAAAAGATTAAAATCCACTGCTGTAACTCTTGCCTTGTCTGCTTAACCAACTCTTCTCTATTCTTAAAAAGTCAGCTTATGCCGCTGGATCCAGTGAACCTTTCATACGGGGGGAGACTTTTCTAGGCACTGAACTTATATGTATCAATTTCTATACTATGCTGGCTGATTTATTATGTAACTTGTGAAAACTTTAAAATTAATATCTTTATTGTAACTTAATTCTTTCGTTATTTGATGTTTCATGATTGTAAACTCTTCATAATGGGTTCAGTGTCTTTTTGTTATGTGTACTACCTTGTATGAAACAGGCACTCACAAAGAATACTTGGACACAGATGGTGAATCAATCTTCAAATTAATCAGTGTATAGAAACTGAATTCTAAAGGTCCACATCACGGCTGTGACATTGCTGGAGCTGGGCAAAATGCCACAATTAGCTGCCACCTCACCTCTGCTTTACGAATATTTTCTCTAGCTTCATCTATTTTCTGTTCCAACTCTGTTCGGCCTTGTTCTGAAACTGCAACTCCATGACATTCCAGATCATCTAGAACCTATTAAAGAAAATAGGAAAATGATGATTGCTTTCTATTTTTCTCTTTTTTTTTCTTAAAGTGATTAGAGTAGCTAGATAATTTTAAAGACTTTAATGACAAGTGACCATGATTCCCTTTTTAACCTTTGTTTTCATTTATTTATTTGATAATTTAAAAACCTCTGAAAACTGAGTTATTTGTAGTGAGGTGGATGGACCTAGAGACTGTCATACAGAGTGAAGTTAAGTCAGAAAGGAAAAACTAATACCATACGCTAACACATATATATGGAATCTAAAAAAAAAAAAAAAAAGGTCTGAAGAACCTAGGGGCAGGACAGGAATAAAGACGCAGCCGTAGAGAATGGACTTGAGGACACGGGGAGGGGGAAGGGTAAGCTGGGACGAAGTGAGAGAGTGGCATGGACATATATACACTACCAAATATAAAATAGATAGCTAGTGGGAAGCAGCTGCATAGCACAGGGAAATCAGCTCGGTGCTTTGTGACCACCTAGAGGGGTGGGACAGAGACGCAACAGGGAGGAGATATGGGGATATATGTATATGTATAGCTGATTCATTTTGTTATACAGCAGAAACTAACACACCATTGTAAAGCAATTACACTCCAATACAGATGTTAAACAAAAAACTTCTGAAATAATTATAGACTTACAGGAAGTTGCAAAAGTAGTAGAGTCCCTTCACCCAGCTTCCCCCAAGGGTAACAACTTATCTAACTATAGTACAATATAAAACCCAGAAAATTGACACTGGCACTATCTATAAACCTCATTTGAATTGCATGTTTTGATATGTATACCTTTAATTTTTAAAAAATTACATGAATATAAAGCATTGTTTCTAAATAACAACTAATACAAAATGGTAAAAAGTCTGTTGTATCTTCATATCCCACCATGTGCTCCCCACCCCAAGATAAAGACTGTCCCATCAATTTATTTGTATTTTATCAAGTCATCTCTTATGTATTTCCTTACATGCTTTGTACAGTTTTGTTTGAAAAATAATAAAATGAGATCTACCTTCCCTTCAATGTGTCTAAGAAACCTTTTTGTGTTTGTACAAACTGATTGACTTCATTCTCTAATTAATCCACAGATTCCATAGTTCAACCATACCATATTTTGTTTACTCTTACTTTATTGCTATCTGAGTTTTCAAATTTCTCAATACTATAAACAGTACTGTACAAACAACCTAGTCAATGATTCTTTGAACACATACAGGAATATTTATCTAAGGTAAAAACACAGAAGTGGAAACTGTACATTTTTATAGACATTGCCAAATTGCTCACAAAAGGCTGTACCTACTCTTCTAGTAGTGTGTAAGAGCACGTTTCTCTACATTTCACCAACACTGGATATTGTCAATCTTTGAAATTTTATAAAAACTATCTTATTGTTTCAATTTTCATTTCTCTGTAATAGAATATCATTTCATATGTTGCTGGTCATCTCTATTTCTACTTTTATAAATAGGCAGTTCATATCCTCTAACCATTTTTCTACTCTTTTGTCTTTTTCTTAACTTAAATATTATTTCCTTCCAGATATTAGTTGTTTTTCTGTTATTTATGTCACAAATATTTCCTCCCATTCTATTCCCTTTCTCTTAACTTTTTTTTTTTTTTTTTTTTGCAGTACGCGGGCCTCTCACCGTTGTGGCCTCTCCCACTGCAGAGCACAGGCTCCGGATGCGCAGGCCCAGCGGCCATGGCCCACGGACCCAGCCGCTCTGCGGCATGTGGGATCTTCCCGGACCGGGGCACGAACCTGCGTCCCCTGCACCGGCAGGCGGACTCCCAACCACTGCGCCACCAGGGAAGCCCCCTTTCTCTTAACTTTTAAAAGTTCTTTTGTTTTACAGAAATTTTTTATGTAGTCATATTTATCAAGCATCTTACTTTATGGGTTCTGGGTTTTGTGTCTTACTTAAGAAGCCACTGGTAATATGCCAAAAATATTCTATATGTTTTTTAGTTTTTAGTAGTCTTGTGTCTAGCATTTAGCTCTTTAATTCTTTTGAAATTTACCTTGTATATGGCAGAAGGGAGAAATCTAACCGCATATTTTTTCCCCAATACACAATTGCTTTAATGCGATTTACTGAATAAATTCTCTCCCCAAAGATTTGAAATACCATTAACATGTTTTTGATTTACTTATTTTTTTATAAGTTTTTTTTTAAAGTAATTTAATATTTATTTTTTGCTGCATTGGGTCTTCGCTGCTGCACGCAGGCTTCCTCTAGTTGTGGCAAGCGGGGGCTACTCTTCCTTGTGGTGCACGGGCTTCAGTAGTTTCAGCACATGGGCTCAGTAGTTGTGGCTTGCAGGCTCTAGAGCACAGGCTCAGTAGTTGTGGAGAATGGGCTTAGTTGCTCCACGGCATGTGGGATATTCCTGGACCAGGGCTCAAACCCGTGTTCTCTGCACTGGCAGGCGGATTCTTAACCACTGCACCACCAGGGAAGTCCAACATGCTTTTTATTATGAAATATTTCAAATATACTCAAAAGTAAAGAGACTAGTATGATGAACTCCTATATATTGATCACTAAGATTCAACAGTTAATGAGACTTTTCCACATTTGCTTTACCTACTATCCTTTATTTTTCTTGTGCTAAAGCATTTTAAAGCTAATTCCAGACATCCTGTCATTTCATTCCTATATGTTTTAGTGAAAGTCTCTAAAAACATGAACTTAAAAAAAGTACAACCACAATACTGTTATCAAAACTTACAATAATTCCTTGGTAGCCTTAATATGCTGTTCAGGGCTTCCCTGGTGGTGCAGTGGTTAAGAACCCGCCTGCCAATGCAGGGGACACAGGTTCAAGCCCTGGTCCAGGAAGATCCCACATGCCAAGGAGCAACTAAGCCCATGCGCCACAACTACTGAGCCTGGGTTCTACAGCCCATGAGCCAAAACTACTGAACCTACGTGCCGCAACTAGTGAAGCCCGTGCTCCACAACAAGAGAAGCCACCGCAATGAGAAGCCCGCATACCACTAAGAAGAGTAGCCCCTGCTCGCCGCAACTAGATAAAGCCCACAGGCAGCAATGAACACCCAATACAGCCATAAATAAATAAATATATATATGTAAAAAATATGCTGTTCACCATTAAAATTCCCTGTCTGCCCGAAACTGACTTTTTAGGGTGGTTTGTTTGAATCAATAGCTAAAGGTCCATACATACACAGATCTTTTTTTTTGATATATTTGTTAACTCTTGTATGATACTACAGTTTTAATTACTATAATCATTACTGCATCTTTCAGTATGTGTTAAGGCACAAATGTCTCATTATTGTTGTTACTGGCTATTCTTGTACATGAAGAAAAATTCAGATACATTTTAGGATCAGACTGTGAAGTTTCTCTAAAAATATTTTTTAAGTTTCATTGGGATTTCACTGAAATTACAAATAAATTTAATTTAAAAACCACATAAAAAAAGTCAGAGAAAGACAAATACTGTATGTTATCACTTATATGTGGAATCTAAAATATAAAACAAACTAATGAAAATAACAAAAAAGAAACAGACTCACAGATATAAAGAACAAACTAGTGGTTACCAGTGGGGAGAGAGAAGGGGCAGGGGCAAAACAGGGGTACGGGATTAAGAGGTACAGACATGCATAAAGTCAAAAAGCTACAGGGATGTATTGTACAGCACAGGGAATACATCCAATATTTTATAACAAATGGAGTATAATCTTTAAAAATTGTGAATCACTATGTTGTACATCTGAAACACATAATATTATAAATCAACTATACATCAATAAAAAAAGAATTTAAAAGTAAAAAAAAAATCTACAATATTTGAATCTCTCCAATTACCCATGTCTTCTTTGATAAAAAAAAAAGTCTTTCTTCTTACAACCATGACACTGGTTGATTTATCAGTATTTTATTGCTGTGGTGAATAATTTTTTTCCAACGGCATTTTGCAATTGATTATTATTTCTAGCTAATGTGAAAACTAATGATTTTTGTATGTAGTCTTGTTTCTATTGACTTTACTGAACTCTTAACTACGTCTGATAGTTTGACAGCTGGGTCTCTTATATTTGGGGGGGTACACAATCACCTCATCTATAAGTAATGACAGATGTACCTCTTCCAAATATTTAAACACCTTATCTTTCTTTCATTAAGAGCATTGATTAAGTGGTGATCACAGGTACTGTTTTCTTATTTTATCATTGTGGTAGGTAGAATGGTCTCCAAAGATGTCCACACTCTAATCCCTGGCAATGTGTATAAGTAAGACATAATTTACTGATATATTAGAGTTATAGACCTTAACACAGATTAACATCTGGATTATCTGAGCGAGTCCAGTCTCATCACATGACTCCTCACAGGCAGAGAACTTTCTCTGGCTGGAGTGAGATGAGAGACAGGCCAAAAGAGAAGTCAGAGAGATTCCAAGCATGAGAAGGATGCAATGCACTGCTGCTGACTCTGATGTAGGAGCCCATGTGCAAGGACCAGAGAGAGTGCCCTCTAGGAGCTAAGAGTAGCCCCTAGCTGTTACAGTTTAAAGAACTGTTATCAGCCCTACAGTTATAAGGAACTAGATTCTGACAACAGCTTGAACAATGAGCTTGGAAGTGGATTCTCCCCCAGACGCCAGCCCAGTGGACACCTTGATTTTGGTCTTGTTAGAGCTAGAGCAGAAAAACCAGCCAAGCCCACCCAGACTTCTAATGTATAGAAGTGTAAGACAATAAACTTCTATTGTTTTAAGCCACTAAGTTTGTGGTAATTTGTTATGGCAGCTATAGAAAACTAATACAACCATCAGGTATAATGTTTGCTCTAAGTTTCAGGAAGCTATCCCTGTCAGAGTGAAAAAGTCTTAATCCAGCTGGTTGGGAATTTCATTTTACTTTTTAATCACTAAGGCATACAGCATTTTATTATGTGCTTTATTGGCAACTATGACAATAATTATATAATTTTTCATCTTTATTCTGTAAACACATTTTATTATACTGATATATTTTCTAATGTTGAATCGTCCTTGTACCCTAGTCATGTGCTTAAAACACAGTTGGATTTATTTTTATTAAATTTTATTTAGCATTTTTACAAGTTTGTTACATTTTTGTTAAAAACCAGTTGACCATATATGTGTGTGCCTATTTCTAGACTCTTCACTTTGTTCCATTTATCTATAAGTCTATTCTTACACCAATACAGTAACATCTTGATTACTGCAGTTTTGTGTCTTGAAATCAAGTAGAGTAAGCCCTCTAACTCTATCCCTATTTTTCAAAATTTCTTTGGCTATACCAGATCATTTGCATTTCCATGTATGTTTTAGAAGCATTTTGTCAATTTCTACAAAAAAACCCTGCTGGGTGTTTGACTTGGATTTCATTCTATATATGGACTAACTTGGAGATAAATGGTATTTTAAAAATATTGAGACTTCTATTCCATTGGTCTGTATGTTCTTACGCTAGTACTACAATGTCTTGAATACTGCAGCTTTGTAATAAGTTTTGAAGTTTGAAAGTATGAGTCCTCCAACTTTGTTATTTTTTCAAGACTGTTTTGGGTACTTGGAGTCCCTTGAGATTCCATATGAATTTTATGGTAGGTTTTCCTATTTCTGCAATAAATACTGTTGAGATTTTCATAGGGATTGCATTGAATCTGTAGATCATTTGGGGTGGTATGTCATCTTAACACTATCTTCCATTCTGTGAAAGGAGGATGTCTTTCCACTTATTTATGTCTTTTTAAATTCCTTTCATCAGTGTTTTATACTTTTTAGTGTAGAAGTATTTTGCCTCTTTGGTTAAGTTTATTCCTAAGTATTTTATTCTTTTTGATGGAAGTGTAAATTCAACTGTTTTCTTAATTTCCTTTTCTTTCTTTTTTATGTTTTTGTTTTTAAATTTATCTTACTGAAATATAGTTGATTTACAATGTTGTGTTAATCTCCTTTTCTAATTATTCATTGTATAATATATATTATATGGTGTAGAAATGCAACTGACTTCTGTGAGTTAATTTTGTTTCCTGCAACTTTGCTGAGTTTATTAGTTCTAACAGGTGTGTGTGTGTGTGTGTGTGTGTGTGACTGTGTGTATGTGTGTGAAATCTTTAGGATTTTCTACATATAAGATCATGTTATGACTTCCCTGGTGGTCCAGTGGTTAAGACTCCATACTCCCAATGCAGGGGGCCCAGGTTCGATCTCTGGTTGGGGAACTAAGATCCCACATACTGCAACTAAGCCCACATGCCGCAACTAGAAAACCCCATGCGCCACAACTAGAGAAGAGTGCATGCTGCAGTGAAGACCCAGAGCAGCCTAAATAAATAAATAAATGATCCTGTCATTGGTGAACAGAGATAATTTTACTTCTTCCTTTCCAATTTGGATGTCTTTTGTTTCTTTTTCTTGCCTAATTGCTGTGGCTATAACTTCTAGTGCCATACTGAATAGAAGTAGTGAAAGGGGGCATCCTTATCTTATTCCTGATCTTAGAGGAAAAGCTTTCAGTCTCTCACCATTGAGTATTACTGTTTTTTAACAAACTGAATATACGCTTCTTTGTGTTTTACCTACCTCGGGTTTGTTGAACTCCTTGGATTTGTGGGTTTACAGTTTTTATTAAGTTTGGACAATTTTCAGCTACAATTTTTTTCAAATATTTTTCACTTTCATTTTATTGCTTAAACTATACCTTACTAGATTAAAGCCCATCAGAGATCACACTATAAAGAACTAGAAAAGTCATTGAAATCTGTCTGTCTCTACCTCCTAGAAGAAAGACTCAACATGCCTCGATAACAGAGAGGGGAAACACATTTATTTTTAACATCTGAACATTTACTTTCAAATAGAGTCAGACATTCTAATGGAAAAAATCTCTCTGTGTGCTTCATATTTTGAAGTATAAAGCTGCAGTAATTAATCTCATCACTGTTTATTAGATGTGTGGTAGACAGATAACTTGTCTTTCTAGTTCACAAATTTTTTGATTGAGATAAACTGTATTAGAGGAACTGTACCCAAAAGCCTTATCTGTCCTTGAATCTGATTTAGATGACAAGATTCTAGATTTCAAGCTGGAGTCTGATGCTGAGCTTTGGGGTATTTTGGGTGAAGAGGAGAGTTATATTTTGCATGCAAGAGGCATGTGAACTGTTATGGCCAGAAGTTAGGCTGTGGCAGATTGTGTTTTTCAAAAAAATAGCTACTACAATATTTCCCATTCCACATGTTCTTCTAGAACCTTGCAATTTCCCCACCAAGAAATACTGATATTTTATGACCTCTCTTCTTCAATCTGGACAGGGCTTTGTGACTGCCTCAATTAATAAAAACATGACACAAATTAAAATCTTGTTACTTCTGAGGCTAGATCAGAAAAGATGGTATAGCTCCTACTTGGCTCACTCTTGGGGCTCACACCTTTGCAGCCCTGTGCTACCAGCTACCATGTAAGAAGTACAGCTAATCTGAAGCCACTATGTTGGAGAAGCTGTATGGAGAGACCACAAAGAGACAGAGATGCACGAGGTGCTCTAATTATTCCAGTTCCCAGCTATTCAAGTCTTCCTGGTCCAAACACCAGATATTTCAGTGGGGAAGCCTGTGAGATAACTCTAGCACCAGCCACTATCTGATTGTAATTACATGACAGACCCCCACCCCCACCTCCTAAATGAGAACTGCCAAGCTGAGCCCATCCAATCCCCAGAGTAGTAAGAAACAATTTAAAAGATTCTCTTTTTGTGGCATTAAATTTGAGGTGGCTTGTTATGCAGCATTAGATAAGTGGAACACTGAATTCGAGATGCCTGAGAAAAGATGTGACAGTGAAAAGAAGATGTCAAAGCAGGCTAGAGGATATATGTATACACAGAAGAAAGGCCCATTGTTGGAGATGGTAATTTATTATTTGTTGGTAGGCAGTAGTAAAGATTGCCTATAATGAGAATAAAGAATAAGAAAAGAAGATAGCCTAGTATGTAAGCGTAAGGAATTTAAAATGTAAATGTAAGATGAAGAAAGAAGAACCTTTAAAAGAATCTAGGAATGTTAGAGAGGAAAAGGAAAACCATGACAGTGTTTAAGTCATGGATGACTACAGAAGAGAATATTTCAAGACAAAGGGAACTGTCAATTGTGATACAACTGCCAACGGGTTGAGTAAGATAAATTAAAGTGGCCATTTTGGATTTAGTAACAGACATCATTAGTAATTTTGGCATGTCCAGTCTCTATGAATTGGTGCAGGGAAAGGGGAAGAAGGGAAAGCTCAAATGTAATGAGCTAAAAAATAAGCAGGAGGTTAGGAAATACAGATACTAAACACATATAATTCTCTTAAGAAGCTGGATATGAAGGTAAAGAAAAAGAAAAATAAAGTTATAAATAAATGGGAAATAGAAAAAAATTTACTATATCTAAAATAATTTCTTTGTACTTAAAGTTTCTTCTTTTTTAAAGATGTATTTATTATTTAGTTATTTATTTTATTTACTTTTGGCTGCGTTGGGTCTTAGTTGTGGCACGTGGGATCTTCGTTGAGGCATGCAGGATCTTTCATTGTGGCATGCAGGCTTCTCTCTAGTTGTGGCGTGTGGGTTTTCTCTTCTCTAGTTGTGGTGCACAGGCTCCAGGGCACAAGGGCTCAAGGGCTCTGTAGTTGTGACGTGCAGGTAACAGAGCACATGGGCTCTGTACCTTGTGGCATGCAGGCTTTCTAGTTGAGGCATGCAAGCTCGGTAGTTGTGGTGCATGGACTTAGCTGCCCGGTGGAATGTGGGATCTTAGTTCCATGACCAGAGATTGAACCCGTGTCCCCTGCATTGTTAAGGAGGATTCCTTACCACTGGACCACCAGGGAAGTCCCTAAAGTGTAGTCTTGAAGATACATTTTCATGGAATCTACAACGGCATCTTCAGAAAGTCTGTCTTGGAGATGAAAAGCCTAATTCAACATATGCACATCTCTTTCACTGCCCAAAAGATTATAATACACAATCACTAGTCTTCCTTAAGCAATTCTATGGCAAACAGATAAATTACTGTGTTGCTGCTAGAGGGCTTAAGGAATTTTCAAGTTTAGAAGATAGCTGAGAATATACTTCTGAGTGCTGAGAAATTATAGAAAAAACATCTATCAGGTATTTTCCACATCAATAAAATTCAACTCCTTAAACTGGTTTGACATTTGGCTTAATGCTAGACGTAACCTAAGATTCTCTATCACACTTACCCGTTGTTGGTGAACAATATTTTTGTGCTCCCGTGCCACACGTGTGGCCCATTTCCGAGCCTCTTTGTTTAAACTGTGCTCCTCTGTGGTCCCAGTTTCTGATTCTAACTGTCGACTCTACAACACAAGAGAAAACAGAGAGAAAAGTATTGTTATCCTTATTGAAATCACTACCATTTTGTAGGTAGACCAGAGGGCCTTCACTTTACCAGCACTCAAAACAGGAGGCATGCTCTACTACTGTGGGAAGCAATGTCTCATGTCACAGAAGATTAGCAGGAGACAAAGAGGACGGTATGAAAACCGTAAATGATCACAGATTTTTGTCTTACACTGCTGAACATTAAAGCTTCATCTCTAACTGTAGCATGATCCATTTTGGGTATAAAGCAAGCTAGCTAAGCTAAGCAAAGAAGAAAAAGTATTTATGCCAACCTACTATGACACTAAAACACTTGCACAGACAAAATGGAAACAACTCAACAGTTTCAATGGGATTAAAGAATCATTGCATAGAAGTGAAAAGAGAAAAATAAAACAATACAATAACAGCGACACAACCTATCCATCCTCAAAAATATTGGGTTTAATTTAGTTATACTTACCACCAAACCTCAAGCTAGCTTTTGTCGTTCTTCTGGGCTTTAGTGTCATCTCAGAGATAGGAGTGCTACATCAAATGATTACTAAGGGTTTCTTCTTGCCCTAAAATGCTATAACCATATTTCACAAAGAACAAACTGAAAAATCTAACTAAACAAGAGTAATAGTTAACCACTATTATGCAAGGTACTGTGGAAAGTGCTTCACATAACTTTTATAACAATCTTATGAGATGGGTCACACAGCCATTTTATAGAAAAGGAAATCAAGGCTCAGAGATGTTAAATAAAATTTCCAGTGTGCGCCAGATATTCAATTGTTACAACTTGCGATTCCAGAATTAGAGCTCTTAACCACTAAACTATTTTAACTTTCTCTAAACTCTTAAGAACCCATGAAAAAAATCTTTAGTAAAATAACTAGGAAAGAAAATAATTTTTTAAAATATGAATTATCCAAAGATGATTTTAATACAAAAAGCAAAATTTTAGAGTGGAAAGATCTTTAAAAACTGACTTTTGTGGGACTTCCCTGGTGGTCCAGTGGTTAAGAATCCATCTTCCAATGCAGGGGATGCGGGTTCAATCCCTGGTCGGGGAACTAGGATCCCACATGCTGCAGAGCAACTAAGCCTGTGCGCTGCAAGGAAAGATCCCGCATGCCCTGCATGCGCAACGCAGCCAAAAGTAAATAAATATTAAAAAAGAAAGAAAAAAACCCCAAACTGACTTTTGCAAGGTCACATATAGCTCAAAATTGGTAAGCAGAATTTGATAAACTGGATTAAAAATTTAATATTTTTGTTGGGGGGACTGTAGGCAAGGTTGAAAAACTTTTACTCTATGCAGACATTTCAGCTAAAGCTAGATTATATAATGATGAATGAATTGAAACATATTCAAATCTAACCAACTTTACATTTACATTTTATACCAATTCATTCTTTGGGCTATTAGGGAACCAGCTCTCTATTATATTTATTTTGAAAAAGGATCTAGGCATTTACATTATCTGTCCTCAGAAGCCAGGGTTTAAAAAGTTAAACCCTGGATGAAGACGCAAATGTAATCTATAGGATGTATGGTAGAAAGGTATACTCTGAAGAGCCCAGGTACAGGTTTTTAAGCCAGATAAACACAGTTTTAATCCTCTCTATGCCATTTATTAGCTTCATGATCATGGGCTGTTAGTTAATCTGTGTCTTAGTTACAGCCAAAAATTGGTGAAAATGCCACCTATCTCATAGGGGTTATTTAGGGCAAAATGAGGTCATATTTTAAACATTCTCTTATGGTATATACATAAGCATCCAATAGATGGTAACTGCTAATGCTAAAGACCCAACAGAAAATTACTTGAAACAAAAAATTTTGTCATTACTGTTAATAAAAAAGTCCAAATAATTCCCAGGTTCTTGATAGCCCAAATAATGAAGCAAAAACAAGACGGAAGATATAATGAAAGGATCTCAAAGAGAATGAACTTATAGAGCACAGAGAAAGGAGGCAACTGATAGAGATATTTAATTTTTATTACTGAGGTACATTTTAGGAACTGGTAAATGGGTCTAAAAATGTGTGTTGGCTGCATGGTCAACATGCCCATACAAATCTGTACCTTTTTACTGAGTATTATCTGTACTTAAAAGCTGGAGAAAAAAAGATAGGGCTTTTTTCTCATTCCCTATGGGTTTACTATTACTCAGGAGTGCCCAATGATCAGAACAGATCACAATTACCACTGATTGGGAGATGTGACTTTGGGACCCTCTGGGCAGGGAATAATAACACATAACTAAAATTCAAGTAAACTGATCTTTTTCATGAATTCTGAAATCAAGCCATGGAAAAACATGGCTACCTATAATACAGTTCTAGACAAATGAGAATTCCATACAAGGCAAACACAGCCCAGGGTACTAAACAATACATAGAGAAATGTTCTAATGCCACTCCGGAGATCAAAGATGAATATAAATCTGAATCTAGTAAAGATCATTACCTTTTAAAATGGTGGTATCAGTAGTGGTTGATTCCAGCAAAGGAATGCTAGTGACTACTTCTTTTTAAAATGCTGGCTAATTTAATCATTGGTTCATACTTTTAACACTTTTCCTTTACCTCTTAAAAGTATAGTTAAAATACATAAAGGAATAGTAACATATAGGCTATTAAGCACAATAATTTAAAGAACATTGTTATTTTCCTGAAGCAGAACATGAGACTTTTACAATTAAATATCAAACAGCACTGTAGCCTAGCTCTGGAAAAGTGCACTTATTTAATTTGATTATTTTAAAAGAGGCATATATTATAACATAACAATTCTCAGAGTAATAGTAGAACAAAAATAATTCAAATAAATTACAAACTGAAGAGAAATGCTATAAAAGGAATTTCCTATCGACTTTTAAATGTAGATTAGGTAGTTTTTTATTAGTCTGTCAGTTTAGGTTATTTGATAAGTTAGGTCAACTAAATGTGATTCTTGAAAATTTGGAAACATCACATTTCAAAAATCATACAAACTTTAATAAAAAATTTCAGAAGCAGATAGGTCTTTTCCTGGAAAATAAATGTCAGTCCAAAACACAGGCCTATGCTTTTGGGTACTGTTACCTCTGGTTGGAATAACTCCCCTATATTTTTTTGTCCACAGACAAATTCCTAGTTATTCGTCAAATCTCAGTTCAAGTCCTTGTTCTCTGTGAAAT
Source organism: Phocoena sinus (assembly GCF_008692025.1). Taxonomy (NCBI): domain Eukaryota; kingdom Metazoa; phylum Chordata; class Mammalia; order Artiodactyla; family Phocoenidae; genus Phocoena; species Phocoena sinus. The sequence goes on along the minus strand of NC_045770.1, from coordinate 59,330,811 downwards.
CTTCCCTGACTTTCCCAGATAGACTCAGTGGCTCCTTCACTTTAGACATATCTCCATTATATTAATTTATTAATTTGTTAGACATCTACTGAGTGGCTACTGTCAGGCCAACATCAAATTATACTGTGACTGCTGCATGTATGTTTCCTATTTGTCTTTAGGCAATCTGAGGCCTCGAAAGGATACATTTCCTGGCATCTAGCACCATGCCTAATAGTACACAGAATGCCCTCAGTAAAGGCTGGTAAACATATAACCTAAAGTGAGGGGCAGGCCACCAGATTATTAGAATGGTGCCTTCAGAGGGACAAGAGAATAAACATACTGAATTAGAATCAGCTTCTAATGGATGAAGGAAAGTATTTTATGTAGGGAAGAACAGAATGAACACAGGAGAAAGGGGACTAATTTATTGAGTACCATGCATTTTAATACAGGTTCTCAAAGCTCACTTGAGGATTGAGATCCCTCTCCCACTTGTAAAATAAAAAGGTCTCTTTCTTCATGTTTAAATTCTCACTACAAAATCCACTCAAAATGGATGACTAAAGAAGGAATTTTTTTTGAATCTCCCAATTAAGGAATTTTTATACATTTTATTTTAGGAAATTTATTTGTTCTTTAAAAAGCAGCCATTAGGGCTTCCCTGGTGGCGCAGTGATTCAGAATCTTCCTGCCAATGCAGGGGACATGGGTTCGAGCCCTGGTCTGGGAAGATCCCACATGCTGAGGAGCAACTGGGCCCATGAGCCACAATTCCTGAGCCTGTGCTCCACAACAGAGGCTGCAATAGTGAGAGGCCTGCGCACCGTGATGAAGAGTGGCCCCCGCTTGCCACAACTAGAGAAAGCCCACGCACAGAAATGAAGACTCAACACAGCCATAAATAAATTAAAAAAAAAAAAAAAGCAGCCATTTGGGAGTCACTGGGCCTGCGCACTCTGTGGAGGGAAAGCCCACAGCTTCCACCAGGTGAACTGGGAAGCAGACTCCTGAGTTCACAGCTGGCCTGTGGTTTTTGCATCTCATCAAGGAGCTGCTCCTCGTATAGCCGTGTGGATGAAAGGCTCTTGGTGCTCCAGCCAGGCGTCAGGGCTCTGCCTCTGAGGTGGGAGAGCCAAGTTCAGGACACTGGTCCACAAGAGACCTCCCAGCTCCACGTAATATCAAACGGCGAAAATCTCCCAGAGATCTCCGTCTCAACGCCAAGGCCCAGCTCCACTCAATGACCAGCAAGCTACAGTGCTGGACACCCTACGTCAAACAACTAGCAAGACAGGAACACAGCCCCATCAGGGAGGCTACCTAAAATAATAAGGCCACAGACACCCCAAAACACACCACCAGATGTGGACCTGCCCACCAGAAAGACAAGATCCAGCCTCATCCACCAGAACACAGGCACTAGTCCCCTCCACCAGGAAGCCTACACAACCCACTGAACCAACCTTAGCCACTGGGGACAGACACCAAAAACAACGGAAACTACGAACTTGCATCCTGCGAAAAGGAGACCCCAGAAACAGTAAGATAAGCAAAATGAGAAGACAGAGAAACACACAGCAGATGAAGGAGCAAGGTAAACACCCACCCGACCAAACAATGAAGAGGGAATAGGCGGTCTACCTGAAAAAGAATTCAGAATAATGATAGTAAAGAGGATCCAAAATCTTGGAAATAGAATAGAAAATATACAAGAAACATTTAACAAGGACCTAGAAGAACTAAAGAGCAAACAAACAGTGATGAACAACACAATAAATGAAATTAAAATTCTCTAGAAGGGATCAATAGCAGAATAACTGAGGCAGAAGAACGGATAAGTGACCTGAAAGATAAAATAGTGGAAATAACTACTGCAGAGCAGAATAAAGAAAAAAGAATGAAAAGAATTGAGGACAGTCTCAGAAACCTCTGGGACAACATTAAACCACCAACATTTGAATTATAGGCATCCCAGAAGAAGAAGAGAAAAAGAAAGGGACTGAGAAAATATTTGAAGAGATTATAGTTGAAAACTTCCCTAATATGGGAAAGGAAGTAGTTAATCAAGTCCAGGAAGCACAGAGAGTCCCATACAGGATAAATCCAAGGAGAAACACGCCAAGACACATATTAATCACACTATCAAAAATTACATAAAAAGAAAAAATATTAAAAGCAGCAAGGGAAAAACAACAAATAACACACAAGGGAATCCCCATAAGGTTAACAGTTGATCTTTCAGCAGAAACTCTGCAAGCCAGAAGGGACTGGCAGGACATATTGAAAGTGATGAAGGAGAAAAACCTACAATCAAGATTACTCTACCCAGCAAGGATCTCATTCAGATTTGACAGAAAAATTAAAACCTTTACAGACAAGCAAAAGCAAGAGAATTCAGCACCACCAAACCAGCTTTACAACAAATGCTAAAGGAACCTCTCTAGGCAGGAAACACAAAAGAAGGAAAAGACCTACAATAACAAACACAAAACAATTAAGAAAATGGTAATAGGAACATACATATCGATAACTACCTTAAATGTAAATGGATTAAATGCTCCAACCAAAAGAAACAGACTGGCTGAATGGATACAAAAACAAGACCTGTATATATGCTGTCTACAAGAGTCCCACTTCAGACCTAGGGACACATACACACTGAAAGTGAGAAGATGGAAAAATATATTCCATGCAAATGGAAATCAAAAGAAAGCTGGAGTAGCAATTCTCATATCAGACAAAATACACTTTAAAACAAAGACTATTACAAGAGACAAGGACATTACATAATGATCAAGGGATCAATCCAAGAAGAAGATATAACAATTGTAAATATTTATGCACCCAACATAGGAGCACCTCAATACATAAGGCAAATACTAACAGCCATAAAAGGGGAAATTGACAGTAACACAATCATAGTAGGGGACTTTAACACCCCACTTTCACCAATGGACAGATCATCCAAAATTAAAATAAATAACGAAACACAAGCTTTAAATGATACATTAAACAAGATGGACTTAATTGATATTTATAGGACATTCCATCCAAAAACAACACAATATCCATCCTTCTCAAGTGCTCATGGAACATTCTCCAGGATAGATCATATCTTGGGTCACAAATCAAGTCTTGGTAAATTTAAGAAAACTGAAATCGTATCAAGTATCTTTTCTGACTGCAACGCTATGAGACTAGATAACAATTATAGGAAAAAAGTCTGTAAAAAATACAAACACGTGGAGGCTAAACAATACACTACTTAATAACCAAGAGATCACTGAAGAAATCAAAGAGGAAATCAAAAAATACCTAGAAACAAATGACAATGAAAACACGACAACCCAAAACCTATGGGATGCAGCAAAGCAGTTCTAAGAGGGAAGTTTATAGCAATACAATCCTACCTTAAGAAACAAGAAACATCTCAAATAAACAACCTCACCTTACACCTAAAACAATTAGAGAAACAAGAACAAAAAAACCTCAAGGTTAGCAGAAGGAAAGAAATCATAAAGATCAGATCAGAAATAAATGAAAAATAAATGAAGGAAACGATAGCAAAGATCAATAAAACTAAAAGCTGGTTCTTTGAGAAGATAAACAAAATTGATAAACCATTAGCCACAGTTATCAAGAAATAAAGGGAGAAGACTGAAATCAATACAATTAGAAATGAAAAACGAGAAGTACCAACTGACACTGCAGAAATACAAAGGATCATGAGAGATTACTACAAGCAACTATATGCCAATAAAATGGACAACCTGGAAGAAATGAACAAATTCTTAGAAATGCACAACCTTCCAAGACTGAACTGGGAAGAAATAGAAAATATGAGCAGACCAATCACAAGCACTGAAATTGAAACTGTGATTAAAAATCTTCCAACAAACAGGGCTTCCCTGGTGGCGCAGTGGTTGAGAGTCCGCCTGCTGATGCAGGGGACACAGGTTCATGCCCTGGTCCGGGAAGATCCCACATGCTGCGGAGCGGCTGGGCCTGTGAGCCATGGCTGCTGAGCCTGCGCGTCCAGAGCCTGTGCTCAGCAACGGGAGAGGCCACAGCAGTGAGAGGCTCATGTACCGCAAAACAAAACAAAACAAAACAAAAAAAACTTCTAACAAACAAAAAGTCCAGGGCCAGATAGCTTCACAGGCGAATTCTATCAAACATTTACAGAAGAGCTAACAGCTACCCTTCTCAAACTCTTCCAAAATACAGCAGAGGGAGGAACACTCCCAAACTCATTCTATGAGGCCATCATCACCCTAATACCAAAACCAGACAAAGATGTCACAAAGAAAGAAAACTACAGGCCAATATCACTGATGAACATAGATGCAAAAATCCTCATCAAACTACTAGCAAACAGAATCCAACAGCACATTAAAAGGATCATACACTATGATCAAGTGGAGTTTATCCCAGGAATGCAAGGATTCTTCAATATATGCAAATCAATGTGATACACCATATTAACAAATTGAAGGAGAAAAACCATATGATCATCTCAAAAGATGCAGAGAAAGCTTCTGACAAAATTCAACACCCATTTATGATAAAAACCCTCCAGAAACTAGGCATAGAGGGAACTTTCCTCAACACAATAAAGGCCATATATGACAAACCCACAGCCAACATTGTCCTCAATGGTGAAAAACTGAAACCATCTCCTCTAAGATCAGGAAGAAGACAAGGTTGCCACTCTCACCACTATTATTCAACATAGTTTTGAAAGTTTTAGCCACAGCAATCACAGAAGAAAAAGAAATAAAAGGAATACAAATCAGAAAAGAAGAAGTAAAGCTGTCACTGTTTGCAGATGACATGATACTATACATAGACAATCCTAAAGATGCTACCAGAAAACTACTAGAGCTAATCAATGAATTTGGTAAAGTAGCAGGATACAAAATTAATGCACAGAAATCTCTGGCATTCCTATACACTAATGATGAAAAATCTGAAAGTGAAATTAAGAAAACACTCCCATTTACCACTGCAACAAAAAGAATAAAATATCTAGGAATACACCTACTTAAGGGGACAAAAGACCTGTATGCAGAAACTTATAACACACTGATGAAAGAAATTAAAGATGATACAAATAGATGGAGAGATATACCATGTTCCTGGATTGGAAGAATCAACATTGTGAAAATGACTATATTACCCAAAGCAATGTACAGATTCAATGCAATCCCTATCAAACTACCACTGGCATTTTTCACAGAACTAGAACAAAAAATTCCACAATTCATATGGAAACACAAAAGACCCCGAATAGCCAAAGCAATCTTGAGAAAGAAAAATGGAGATGGAGGAATCAGGCTCCCAGACTTTGGACTATACTACAAAGCTATAGTAATCAAGACAGTATGGTACTGGCACAAAAACAGAAATATACATCAATGGAACAGGATAGAAAGCCCAGAGATAAACCCACACACATATGGTCACCTTATCTTTGATAAAGGTGGCAAGAATATACAGTGGAGAAGAGACAGCCTCTTCAATAAGTGGTGCTGGGAAAACTGGACAGCTACATGTAAAAGAATGAAATTAGAACACTCCCTAACACCATACACAAAAATAAACTCAAAATGGATTAAAGACCTAAATTTAAGGCCAGACACTATCAAACTCTTAGAGGAAAACACAGGCAGAACACTCTATGACAGAAATCACAGCAAGATACTTTTTGACCCACCTCCTAGAGAAATGGAAATAAAACACAAAAATAAACAAATGGGACCTAATGAAACTTCAAAGCTTTTGCAGAGCAAAGTAAACCATAAACAATATGAAAAGACAACCCTCAGAATGGGAGAAAATATTTGCAAATGAAGCAATTGACAAAGGATTAATCTCCAAAATTTACAAGCAGCTCATGCAGCTCAATATCAAAAAAAAAAAAAACCCAATCCAAAAATGGGCAGAAGACCTAAATACACATCTCTTCAAAGAAGATATACAGATTGCCAACAAACACATGAAAGAATGCTTAACATCATTAAGCATTAGAGAAATGCAAATCAAAACTACAATGAGATATCATCTCACACCAGTCAGAATGGCCATCATCAAAAAATCTAGAAACTATAAATGCTGGAGAGGGTGTGGAGAAAAGGGAACCGTCTTACACTGTTGGTGGGAATGTAAATTGATACAGCCACTGTGGAGAACAGTATGGAGGTTCCTTATAAAACTAAAAATAGAACTATCATGACCCAGCAATCCCACTACTGGGCATATACCCTGAGAAAACCATAATTCAAAAAGAGTCATGTACCACAATGTTCACTGCAGCTCTATTTACAATAGCCCAGAGATGGAAACAACCTAAATGTCCATCATCGGATGAATGGATAAAGAAGATGTGGCACATATATACAATGGAATATTACTCAGCCATAAAAAGAAACGAAATTGAGCTATTTGTAATGAGGTGGATAGACATAGAGTCTGTCATACAGAGTGAAGTAAGTCAGAAAGAGAGAGACAAATACCGTATGCTAACACATATATATGGAATTTAAGGAAAAAAAAGTCATGAAAAACCTAGGGGTGAAACAGGAATTAAAGACACAGACCTACTAGAGAATGGACTTGAGGATATGGGGAGGGGGAAGGGTGAGCTGTGACAAAGCGAGAGAGAGGCATGGACATATATACACTACCAAACGTAAGGTAGATAGCTAGTGGAAAGCAGCCGCATAGCACAGGGAGATCAGCTCGGTGCTTTGTGACTGCCTGGAGGGGTGGGATAGGGAGGGTGGGAGGGAGGGAGATGCAAGAGGGAAGAGATATGGGAACATATGTATATATACAACTGATTCATTTTGTTGTGAAGCTGAAACTAACATACCATTGTAAAGCAATTATACTCCAATAAAGATGTTAAAATGAAAAAAAAAAAGACATTGCTAAAATACAAATTTCTTTTCAATGAAATTTTGTCTAGGCTTTTACTTAAATGTTAAGACATCTTTTGATTTAGGGACTTCCCTGGTGGTCCAGTGGTTAGGACTCCACACTTCCACTGCAGGGGGCATGTGTTCCACCCCTAGTCAGGCGGGCAGAGAGCTAAGATGCCGAATGCCGTATGATGCAGCCAAAAACAAAAGAAAAGAAGAGACATCTTTTTTTTTTTTTTTCTATGTCCTGTCACCTTCCCTCAGGACTTCTTGTCAGGCCCAATGACAGGATTTTTCTTTTGTCTTATTCTGGAGCCTCTACTTTTTTTTTTTTTTTTTTTTTTTCGATACGCGGGCCTCTCACTGTTGCGGCCTCTCCCGTTGCGGAGCACAGGCTCCGGACGCGCAGGCTCAGCGGCCATGGCCCACGGGCCCAGCCGCTCCGCGGCATGTGGGATCCTCCCGGACCGGGGCACGAACCCGTGTCCCCTGCATCGGCAGGCGGACTCTCAACCACTGCGCCACCAGGGAAGCCCCAAGAGACATCTTTTGATTTAATTTTGTTTTTAGAAAAACAAAAGCCAAACTCTTTCAAGAGTTTAGGAAGGCTTTCAGAGCCTAGCAATGTTGTTTTTAAAAATTACAAATCTTTTTAGAAAGTAATATTAAAATACAGTCTTCAAAATTTACAGTTATTAAATAACTTTAAAGAACTACACTACAGAGTGTTTTTATTTTTTTTTGGCTGTGCAGCTTGCGAGATCTTAATTCCTTGACCAGGGACTGAACCCAGGCCCTTGGCAGTGGAAGTGAGGAGTCCTAACCACTGGACCATCAGGGAATTCCCGCTCATTCCAACATATTCTTGATATATTAGTCTTTAAGTCATCTTAACTGTTTTGTCCTTAGAGAAAGATATGATTTCAGTTCATTTTAAGGTTAGCATAAGGGTATAGAAGGTTCAGACATATATCTGAGCCTGCACGCAGAAGGACAAAGTGAGTAGGGATAGAAAAGCTGATTTTCACACAAGAAACATAGTCATTATTTTTCAAGTCTGTAACCAAAATATAACCATTTGAAAGAGAGGAAAAGAGATGGTCATGTATGATGAATGAAAACCACTAACAGAGTAAAATACTAGCATTCCGATCCATTTTCAAGAAAGATAATGTTAGGGTTGTCATGCTAATATCGTACGCCAGGAACAATCTTATTAACCCTCATTCAAGGGATCTGCACTACTTGTTGACTGGTAGATAAGAGATGTATTGTGTTAAATATTTGATCCAACTTATTCTTTATGAAATTTAATACTACACTGTTAATTATTTTAAGAAAGTTAATTACTATTTGTTCTCAGAAGGACCTCTTCAAGTAAAAAGCATCTGGATCTTCGTAGGCTATTATATTCTTAGCAGTCATGTTTATACAAGTTCACAGTCCTGTAATTTTGAAATCCAAAACGCTCTGAAAATCATTAAGTTTTTTTTCCTTTTCTTTTTGGTAAGTTTGGAGCTAAAATTTGAATTGAACTAAAGAGAGGTTATTTATAGTTTTTATTTATTTCATTTGATGTGAATATTCAAATGTTTTATTGCAAAGATGCTGTGTTTGATCACTGAGTACTTCCATACACCCTGCTCAGGGTGTTACACAGTATGACAGATGGATTACCTTTCTAAAACCTGAAAGATTCCAAATTTTGAGACACACTGACTGAAAGCTTTTGATAGGAGATTGTGGATCTTTTATTTTTATTTTTTTTGCCACACTGCACAGTATGTGGAACTTTCCCAACCAGGGATCGAACCCTGTGCCCCTTGCAGTGAAAGTGCAGAGTCTCTACCACTGGACCACCAGGGAAGTCCGAGACTGTGGATCTTTAAGTCACATATTTTGTGGAGAGAAGTGTAGCAGTGTTCCTCATGAGACATAATTTAACTTATTCTGATTTAACTATGCTTGAATAGCAGCACTTTCACTTAGAAGAGAAGTGGCAACTCATCCAGATAACTGGGTTGAGTGTGCCTTGTCTCTCAGGGGAGTAAACTAGAAGACAATTAATGCTGCTTGAGCTTTTGAACATTTCTGGAAAACCTTGGACAACTGAGGAAGAGGATATACAATTACAGTAAGGCTGGGCTGAGGAACTAATGAGAAATCTGAAAAAGGAATACTCTTCTCTTGTCTTGGCTTAGAATACCAAAGGTAAATCTGAAAGGAGAATATGTCCCTGACATGAAAACAAAAGACTACAAAAAAAACCTTGTGTCTGGTACTCTCTAGACGTATGTAGAGGCATGACTGGATGGAACAACCTCAGGAGGAGTATACCTTTAGTTTGGTAGCTCTAACAGAGACTTTGCTTTAAGAGCTAAAATCACAAGGTATATTAAAAAAAAAAAACTGAACTTCCAGGCTCCTTGCATGTCAGTACGTTACCAAGGCATCTATGGAAAGCTCTGGATTCCTCTCAATGGCTAGAAAAGGCACCAGACTGGGAGAAAGATCTATTATATAGATGGTAAGTTTTCTGTGAAAAGTAAGTCCTTTTTGAAAGGCTCTAGAACTTAGGACAGACCCCTTGGAACACCTGACTGTAGGTACTGCTGATTCTAGAAAGTGACACGTCTATAATCAGGGTTTTCATTTTTGGATACTGTTGCCAGTATATGTACAAGATGATGGTACCTATTTACCCATAAGGAGGATTTTTCATAAATTCTCTATCACAGTGCTTTCATGATGATGAGCCAATGCTATATGCAATATAAGATTCCCATCAACAGAAAGAGCCACTTGTAACAATGAGAATTTTCAGGTAAATTCTCTGCATGATATATTGACTCCATATAGTCTTTTATAGACAAGGGCATTTTTGCTAAATACTTATTTTTAAATAGATGCATAAAATGCCCCACGTAAGTGAAACGTTAATGTGCAAGTGGTCGCCTTAATATAACTGTTAATCTATAGAAGGCAGAATTAAATATCAGAACTAGCAGTTCAAATAACAGGAAAAGATCATATGTTGGAAATTTAATGTCAGCTCTTTTCTTTTATCATTATATGTGAAGTTCTTATTATTTGCAGTTCAGAGAAGGTAAAGAGGAAAGGGTCTTCTCATCCCCACCAGGAAGTTTGAGGGAAACGTTTCCTTAAGTTTTTCCTGCTTGTATAGGTCATACTTATCTAAGTTTTGTGGACGTGCATGTTTCTCGTATTATTTCCCATCCCAGGTTGACCTTGTCCTTTTTCACAGGATGTGAGGAAATGCTCCCTAAGGGTACACATCACTAGTTCTGGTAATGGAAGGGAGACACATTGAGATGTATACAGGGCAGAGAGATGCTGAGCAAGGCAAGTCATGTTCTTATAAGAAGAATAAGAATGGACACTAATCGTTAGCTATTGGCTACTCTTTATTCCACACAGATTGCCTTTTAGCCTTAAAAACTGCTGAGAGGTTGATGAGTTATGCCTTGTAGAATAAAACAGGAGAGCAGAAATCCCAAGGGACTTAAGTGATAGACTCAGTAAGGGAGTTGAGAACTGGGGGCCATGACTGCAATATTTTATAATCTTGGTAATGTCTTCTATATTTGATATTTTAGCATTTCTTATAGTAATTAGTGGCACAACCTAAAAAAATGAAATATGCCTGTCTTGTGGATAGAAAAAAAAAAAGGCTGTCAACATTTATTTTCTATCTACTATGTGCAAGGCACTGAGTCAAGTTTAATTTTCAAACTCAATAGAGTCATTTCATACAAGGAAGCTGAATCAGAGAGGTTAAATATATATAAATATGTAAATAAAAACATAACTTTTTTTTTATTCCATATATATGTGTTAGCATATGTTATTTGTTTTTCTCTTTCTGACTTACTTCACTCTGTGTGACAGACTCTAGGTCCATCCACCTCACTATAAATAACTCAATTTCGTTTCCTTTTATGGCTGAGTAATATTCCATTGTACATATGTACCACATCTTCTTTATCCATTCATCTGTCGATGGACACTTAGGTTGCTTCCATGTCCTGGCTATTGTAAATAGTGCTGCAATGAACATTGTGGTACATTTCTCTGTTTGAATTATGGTTTTCTCAGGGTGTATGCCCAGTAGTGGGATTGCTGGGTCATATGGTAGTTCTATTTTTAGTTTTTTAAGGAACCTCCATACTGTTCTCCATAGAGGCTATATCAATTCACATTCCCACCAACTGTGCAAGAGGGTTCCCTCTTCTCCACACCCGCTCCAGCATTTATTGTTTGTAGATTTTTTGATGATGGCCATTCTATCTGGTGTGAGGTGATACCTCACTGTAGTTTTGATTTGCATTTCTCTAATGATTAATGATGTTGAGCATTCTTTCATGTGTTTATGAAGAACCTAGGGGCAGGACGGGAATAAAGACGCAGACCTACTAGAGAATGGACTTGAGGACTCCGGGAGGGGGAAGGGTCAGCTGGGATGAAGTGAGAGAGTGGCATGGACTTATATATACTACCAAATGTAAAACAGACAGCTAGTGGGAAGCAGCCGCGTAGCACAGGGAGATCAGCTAGGTGCTTTGTGACCACCTAGAGGGGTGGGATAGGGAGGGTGGGAGGGAGGGAGATGCAAGAGGGGAGAGATATGGGGATATACACATATGTATAGCTGATTCACTTTGTTATAAAGCAGAAACTAACACACCATTGTTAAGCAATTATACTCCAATAAAGATGTAAATAAATAAATAAACACAGCTAGCACACAGCACAGCCCATGATTTCTCATTGTACAACACCTGTATGAATCTCTAATACAAGTATGACCCATGTGACAGCTGAATGACTCTTCAACATAGAGAGCCTGATAAATGTAAATTCTCTCATTGAGACTTCCCTGGTGGTCCAGTGGTTAAGACCCTACGCTCCCAATGCAGGGGGCCTGGGTTCCATCCCTGGTCAGGGAACTAGATCCCGCATGCAGCAACTAAGAGCCCTCATGCCACAACTAAAAAAGATCCCACATGCCACAACAAAGATCCCACATGTGGCAACAAAGACCCAAAGCAGCCAAAAAATAATAATAATAAAATATTAAAAATTATTAAAAAAAATTTTAGGCTACATTCCATATCCTTCTCAGAACAATCTTGTATTAAAAACTTTCAGTTCAGTGAAGAAAGGTGAACTTTACTATTTCTAGAAAGATTTTTGACTTTCTGGTATCATCTGATACCAGAAGATATAAAGAAGAATAAAGAAAGGATACTTTAGAAATCGGTAACTCTATATGGAAATACAGACATGGAAATATTTCAGTATTAACCATAAGCCAGCTACTAAATTACTACATCAGATGAAACTTGCCACTGATCACTGTCACTTGTAACCATCTTATGGTTAAACTAAGATTCCTAATTTAATTCTATGGCTGCACAGAATAGATAATTGTGACCTTATAAAATCATTTTGGCCAGTTCCTTTTGGTATATCATTCTAAAACATGACTCAAAATAATCATATATTAAAATAAAATGAAAAGGAATTTTGATTTACCAGCAGATAAAAAAAGATAAGCCACAAAAGGAAGAAGTGCAATAATTTCAACCCTTAATTAAATTCCAGTGGTAATACTGTGACTGTATGTTTTCAACTGGACATTTTTGACTTTTGTAGGGAAAATACTGGAATTTGAAATGGGTTATATTAAAAAGTTTTTTTAAAAAAAGTTAAGATAATATATGAAAACCTTCAGAAGAAAATTAAGTTAAATTTAATCATGGTGGTGACTTTAAAAGTCCTATGGCTTTCCTGAATGCATCTTACCTAAATCTAGATCAAATATTTATTGACTACTCATCTCTACATAAGGCAAGGGTATATACAAATTATACACAATAAATATCTATTGAGTGAAAAATGAATGTGTTAAATCCATAAGGAGTTCAAAGTTCCTAATATAAATTATAAAATCCAAAATAAAATTAAGGAACACTACTGTCCCGCAGGGGGAATCCATCTGCAATTATCATATCACTGTCCTACTTGAAAACATTCCATAGTTCTCCATATACTACCATATGTAAAACTCATACACAAAATCTGGTTGCAACCTACATTTATGGTGTTGTTCAACACCTTCACCATACCAAACCTCCTTGCTATTTCAACAGGTGATGCACTTTCAAGCTTTTCTGGCTCCAACACTTATTAGCTGAGTGATCTTGAGCAAATTTCTTAACTATAGTTTCCTCGACTATAAAATGAGGATTAAAAAGAGAACCTAAAATATAGGATTGTTGAGAGGACTAAATGAGTTAATACACGCAATGCAATTAGAAAAATATCTAGCATGAAACAAATCTTCAGTGAATTTCACCTATTATTTTCAATTGTTATTTTCACTTCCTGGCATGTTGTTTTTCAATCACTGCAAAGTAAATTTCAATTCATCTTCAAGATCTAATCCATACTAAGAAGACAAACAATCTGATAAAAAAAGACAAAAGATATGAATAGACATTTTACCAAAGTAAATATATGAATCACTAATAAGCTCATTAGAAGATACTCAACATCATCAGTCATTAGGTTAATGCAAATCAAAACCACAATGAGATACTATTTCACATCCTCTAGGATGGCTATAAGCAAAGAGATAGAGAGACAATAACAAATGGAAGTGAAGATGTGGAGAAACAAGAACCCATATACAATGGTAGTGGAAACACAAAATGGTAGCCACTTTGTAATAGTTTGTCAATTTCTTAAAAAGTGAAACAAATTTACCGTAAGACTCAGCAACTCAAGAATATTGAAAACATATTCATACAAAGACTTGTACACAAATGTTAATATCGGCATTATTGATAATAGCCAAAAGTGGGTAACAACCTAAATGTCTATCACTGATGAACAGATAAACAAAATGTGGTATATTCATAACACTATTCAGTAATTAAAAAGGTACAAACTACTGATACATTCTAAGACATAGATGAACCTCAAAAACATGCTAGGTGAAAGAAGCAAGACATAAGAGACCACATATTGTATGATTCAATTTACATGAAATTTCTAGAAAACGGAAACCTATAGAGAAAGAAAATAGACTAGAGGTTGCCTGGGCAGGGGATGGGAATAGGGATTAACAGTAAACGGACGTGAGGGATCTTACTGGGGTCAAGAAAATGTTTTAAAACTTACTTGTGATGATGGTTGTACAATTTGGTCAATTTACTAAATATCAGTGAATAATATACTTGAAATGGGTGAATTATATGATATGTAAATATGCCTCAAAAAATTTGTAAAAAGATTATACTACATCAGGGCTTCCCTGGTGGCGCAGTGGTTGAGAGTCCGCCTGCCGATGCAGGGGACACAGGTTCGTGCCCTGGTCCGGGAAGATCCCACATGCCGCAGAGCGGCTGGGCCTGTGAGCCATGGCCGCTGAGCGTGCGCGTCCGGAGCCTGTGCTCCGCAACGGGAGAGGCCACCACAGTGAGAGGCCTGCGTACCGCAAAAAAAAAAGTATACTACATCAGGATGCATTAACTGTATCCATCAATGGACAGCAGGAGCACTCTAACATATACAGCACTTGCCTCATTATATTGTACTTATTTGTGTACATGTCAGTGAGCTCATCTAGTCCAGGCTCTTAACATGTAATAGCTATCCTCAGCCTCTATCTGAACAACTGGCACTCAGATGCAGTAGGGACTCAGTATCTGTTGAATTAAAATAGGCTCCAAAATAGGATAGTAACAATAGCAATTTCAGAAATACGACAGAAGATAGTGGCAATTAGTGCTTCCTACATGCCCTGCATTTCCCCGGCAGGAGTAAGTTAATGCGGCACTGACTGGCACTCTCCGTGACAGGCTTTTCCAAGAGGAAACCAGAAAAGCAAGTAAACAATGGTTCCATTCTCATATGAAAGAACAGTACTAGTCCATACTGAGTAAAAACAATTATTTGGGATTCTACTCTTTGTGAGCAGTAAGAATACTTAATCTACAACAAAACAAAAAGTACATACAGCAAATTTTACAGGTAAAAACATTTTCAAAATGATTATTCTAAAGACTTTTTCAGTGGTTGACAATCTGGGATGATTTTTACAAATGTGTGAGCATTTATCTTTTTCCATTATGAAAAAATTAACTGCTCCCCAAGTGCTGAACATTTCTTCTTAGAAAACAGAGTAGCATGTGGAACGAACATTAAACTGCAATCAAGACATTAATGTGTCATTAATTCACTGTATGACTCTGGACAAGTCTCTCTTCCTTTCTAGGCTGCAGTTTCCTCTTTAACAAAGGCAAGTTAGCTCTAAGGTTCTTTCCAGCACTCCTGCTAAGGAAAACTAAGGTGCTTCAGACAAGATGACAAATGAAAAGCTCAATCTTTTCACTATAAAGAGGAAAAGAAATCCCTAATTTATAAGGGAAAAACGGAAAGCCCCAGCTTATGCATTCAGTAGCCCCTTACACATATATTTATAACTTTCATTCCAATACCGGGTCCCACCCTTCATCAGCATGCAAACCCACACACCCCATCCCTCCCACCCTTGACCCACACTCCCATATACCTCAGCTATGGTCATTCTCAGAGCACTGACAGGGGAGAGCTCAATATCCACCAGCTGGGCAGCTTTTAAACTCTGCCCAGTACAGATTGCACAAGGACAGAAAACAGCATAGAGTTAGAATTTTAAGGCAAACAGGGACACACAGCTAAGAACATTTAGCACAGTGTTCAGAAACAATGAAGGATTTCAGGTTGTCATTGGGCTTTGGATGAGTGAGATGAGAGTCACTATTATTCTGATTTTCCTGAGGAAAATGGGCAAAGATAAAATAATCTCAAATTAGTTGCAATTTTAAGTCAAGCTTGGCAAACTTGTCCATACCCTGTATCCTCAGGACAATGTCTCCGAGTCATTCAGCAAAAGCTGGTCGATAGAAAAAGGCGCTACTATAAAGGGCAAGGGTTAATAAATCTAGAGGGAAATGCTGATTTCCTACATTTCTTTATATAGCCACTAACAGGGCTACTTAAAATTTAGTAGGAAAAGTAATGAAGATATCTCCAGCAAAGGTTTCTATTAAACTGATACCACTAAACTCTGATATCATAAACTCCACTGGTTTTGATTCTAGGTTTACCAACAGACTTTACCAATACAACTTGACTTCCCTCTTGGTTTGCCTGCATTGAGAGAATGTGCTAGATATGCCAACATGTGCTTTCTCAACTTGTAGAAGTTAAATACCTTTTAAAAAATGTCATTAAATTAGTATTCTGGTTCTTTTTCTTTAATTAAAAAATGGCTATCATTTTTCATAGATTAAACTCAAGGATAAAAATGTATGATTAATGATTGTTTTTTAAACACTGCCAATTTGGCATTTGTGTTAATACTTTAACATTCTAAGAAATGTGAAAGGAATGATAAAGGGTCTATAATTTTTAATAAAACCAGTAAAAATATTTGTATGCATATATTCATTATTCTATTTATTAATTCTATTCTGGTTAAAACTTAACCACTGGTTTCTTTGGAAGGGTATGCATGTGAAGAATTTCATGAATAGAAAGTATGTAATTTACATTTGAACTGAAAAAAATTTATTGAGTATTTTTTTCTTTTTCCCTCAGTTCAGTTTTCAGATTTCCAGTAACTTGTTTTATGATTTAACCCTATTAAGCAGAAAGTTGTTAGCATAAAGATACTGGGCGTGTTAGTCACATTTTAGAAAGAAGAAATGTCACAGTTTCTCTGCATCCTCACAGTTTTGTTATAATATTGAGATACACTCAGTTTTTGTCTGTCTATTCCAAGGATAGAAATTATTTAAGGACAAACATAGCTTAAAGACAAATGAAATGAAAATCTGGAATTCCCTTACAGTATCACTGTCACAAGGCTGGAACTGGAAGGGCTGGGGTTTGTGAAATACAGCATTCTCTTGTAAAAACAGCTGAAGATTATAGTCTCGTACCACCTAAAGAGAAAATAAAATATCTTTAAGTCTTTAATAAGGTTAAAATGTTCAATAATTGTGTTTTAAAGTTTAAGCTTTATTCTGCTGTTTTCCAAAAATGAGCAATCATCCAGTACTACGTGGTCAAAAAGAAATTATAATTAAAAATTTTTTTTTTCATTTTAGATAATAGTTGTTATCCTTGTGTCCCATTTTCTCAAGAATCTAAGTATGGAAAGTACTAGTTTAGAAACTAGCCCAGATTTGGGGACTAGACAATGTGCACTACTTTAAGACTACAAAAAGATGGCTATTACACAAAATGTTATTCTTTTGAACATGGGGTGGGGGTGTGGGGGTGTGGGGTGTGGGTGTGGGGGGGTGGGGGTGTGTTGGGGGTGGGGGGTGCAAATAGGGAAGCACATTAGTTTGTCAGGTCTCTCCCAGTTCTAAAGTTTTGTAGGCCTCTTAAGTTTGCTTTATGGAGATTGCCATCTACTAGGAAACTGCCAAATAACCTTATACATAACACAAAATAGTATTTTTCCAGTACTTCTTGCCACCTTTTTAAAGAGGCTGTATTCTAATTACCATCTTAAAGCATACCAAGAAGACAGACTAGAAAGTAATTTATAGAGAAGGGGAATTCTAATACACATAAAGTAACAAAACAAATAGCACAGAAAGACAGTCATCTAAAAAGAATTCATTGTATTATATACTCTGGGAAAGAGTGGAAATCAGCAACATGTGATTGTGCAGAAACCCATTTTCTATTTTGCTACACTGCTTACCCTTAACTCTTCTTTCATTTGTAGTATATTACAGCTCATTAGCACCTCTGCCAGAGGACGGGCAGAAGAAAGAAAAGTTTAAAGCAGCTCTGTGGCTATACTTTAGTAGTCCTGGGAAAAGAATTCATTCAGGAGATGGAGAAAGTAGGAGGTATATTCTGCATTTTATTTACCAGCACAACCCAATTCTCTATTGCTCCTCTGCACCCCCCACCCCCATTCAACAACCATTTACTGAGAGACCTTACCAGGCCTAATGTTAAAGGCAGCAGAGAGGGGGAATACACAGAGGAATAAATATGAATACACAAAGTTAATATCTTCAAGGAATTTATAATCTAGAAACTGGGAGAACTAAACAGATTACACAATTAAAATACCCTATCAAAGTATGTAGAAGGTACTAGGAGAGCACAAAAGATGGTGCTATTTAATCCAGACTGAAGGGGTGGGATGGAGGAAGGAGTGGTTGAAAAAATATGGTCATGAAAGGCTGGCTGAATAAGCATATTCTCAAAGGGAAATGTGTTTTTTTCTTTTCCTGGATTCCAGTTTTAAGCTAGAGTAGCTGTGAAAGCTCTTTTTAAAATTATTTATTTATTGGTTGGTTAGTTGGTTGGTTGGTTGTGTTGGTTCTTTGTTGCTGCGCGCGGACTTTCTCTAGTTGTGGAGAGTGGAGTCTACTCTTCGTTGCGGTGTGTGGGCTTCTCACTGAGGTAGTTTCTCTTGCTGCGGAGCATGGGCTCTAGGCCCTCAGGCTTCAGTAGTTGCAGCACGCGGGCTCTAGGGTGCGTGGGCTTCAGTAGTTGTAGCTTAGTTGCTCCGCAGCATGTGGGATCTTCCAGGACCAGGGATCGAACACAGGACTGCGCCACCAGGGAAGTCCCCTGTGAAAGCTCTTGACACAGCCCTGAGACACAGCCTCACTAGTCACCATGCAGAAAAAAGCTAAGAGGATCATCCTTCTAGTTGCTAAACCTATCCTCTCAAGCACCACAAACCAAACTTCCTTTTCTTTCTTTCTTTCCTCTTTTTCTTTCTTTCAAGGGGGAAGTATCAACCTTTTTAAATTTTTAATTTTTTGTTATGGAACATTTCAAAGTAGAGAGAACAGAATAATGTATCCCCATGTACCTACCACCCAACTTCCAAAAACACAAGTTCTTGTTTCATCTATAAACCTACCTGCTCCTCCC
Source organism: Phocoena sinus (assembly GCF_008692025.1). Classification (NCBI taxonomy): domain Eukaryota; kingdom Metazoa; phylum Chordata; class Mammalia; order Artiodactyla; family Phocoenidae; genus Phocoena; species Phocoena sinus. The sequence goes on along the minus strand of NC_045770.1, from coordinate 59,311,918 downwards.
CCACCCCAATTATATTGAAGTACATCCTAGACATATCATTTCATCTATAAATATTTCAGTGTAATGTCTAAAAGACAAAGACTTTAATTTATTTATTTTTTATTTTTGGCTGCATTGTGTCTTCGTTGCTGTGTGCGGGCTTTTCTCTAGTTTCGGTGAGCGGGGACTACTCTTCGTTGCGGTGCGCAGGCTTCTCATTGCGGTGGCCTCTCTTTGTTGCGGAGCACGGGCTCTAGGCACATGGGCTCTAGGTGCACGGGCTTCAGTAGTTGTGGCACGCGGGCTTTAGAGCACAGGCTCAGTAGTAGTGGCGCACAGGCCTAGCTGCTCTGCGGCATGTGGGATCCTCCCGGACCAGGGATCGAACCCGCGTCCCCTGCACTGGCAGGCGGATGCCCAACCACTGCGCCACCAGGGAAGTCCCCAAGACAAAGACTTTAAAAAATATATCCATATTAAAATTTACAAAATATATTATAAAACAACCAGTAAATGTTCAAATTTCTGTTCCATATTTTAAAAAGTTTTACAAATTGGGATCACAGTAAGGTTCCCACAGTGCAAATGGATGATGTTGCTTAGTTTTGTTTTCATATATAGGTTTCTTCCTCCATCTCCCTTACCCCCACCCCCCTGCAATTTGTTTGTTGAAGAAACTGAGTTTTTGTTTTGTAGAGTTTCCCACAGTCTGAGTTTTGTTGACTCCATCCTCGCAGTATTCTGTTTCTTGTGTGTCCTGTAAGTTGATGCTTCTTTGCGTTTAGGTTTTTGTTTTATTTTTATTTTTTGACAAGGTGGTGTTTACTTCTACGAAGAGGCTTGCCTCTGACTCATCTCTTTTTGATATTAATAGTTGTAGTGGGCTGAATGAATGGTGGCCCCCCAAAAGAGATGTCCACGTCCTAATCCCTGGAACTTGTGAATGTTACCTCATTTGGAAAAAGGCCCTTTGCAGATGTAATTGTTAAGGGTTTTGAGATTAGGAAGTCATTCTGGATTCTGTGGTTGGGCCCTTAATCTAATGATAAGTGATGTCATTATAAAAGGCAAACAGAAGAAAACACAGACAGAAGAGGAGCCAATGAGACCAGAGGCAGAGATTGGAGTAATGTGACCACAAACCAAAAAATGTCTCAAGCTATGAGAAGCTGGAAGAGGTAAGAAACTGATTATCCTCTGAAGCCTTTGGAGGGAGTGCAGCCTTGGCTGACACTTTCATTTCTGACTTTTGGCCTCCAGAACTCAGAGGGAATAAATTTCGATCATTTTACGCCATACAGCAGCCTAGGAAACTAATAGAACAGACCTATGATGATAAATGCCTAAACATATTAGGGGTTACAAAAACTAGAGATTTTTCTATTTTTTCTATCACTTTTTCAAGGAATTCTATCATTCCTTTTTCATTTATTAGCTGGAATACTTCCATAAGAAAAACTTTCCAAGTCAATTATTTAGTTACCTTGAGGTACATTTTGTATAAGGCAGGATAAACATTTCCTCTTCCCTTTATTATCTAGTTTTCAAATTGAGCTGTTTCCCTAGCAACCTCCAAAGAATGACCAATTATAGCTTTAATAAATTATTATTATGAAGTCATGGATTTTAAAATATTTAATGTGTTTTAATCTACTGTTGTTATTATCATTATTGATGCTAAAATTATCCCATCTTTGGCTAGCAAGATCACATCCTGAGTCCCTTTGAGATGGGACTAGTAGTTTTTGATAGTTTTGACAGTTTCCTTGCTTTCCATTATGACAAATTATTTAACAGTAATACCTTAAATATTTCATGTCCCAGATCTAGAATCAGTGCTATTTTCCCAAGAAGCACTGTTTTTATTTATTTACTTTTATTATTATTTTTTTTAAGTGAGTAGGAGAAAGTACATAGAAAACAAGATCTGTACACTAGAGGTACTGGGTTAGTTACTGGTCTTCTGTCTCGAACAATTCATTTTGAAAGGAAGTTGCAAAGAGATCCTGTGCACCTCCCAATGTCGGTGTCTTGCATAAATATATAAACCAGGAAATCGACACTGGTACAAAGCATAAAGCTTATTTAGATTTCACCAGTTATATATGCACTCATTTTGGGGTGGTGTATGTGTAGAGGTCTATACAATTTTATCATATGTATAACTTCATGTAACCACTATCACAATCAAGATACTTAACTGAACCATCACCACATGACTCCCTTGTGCTACTCCATAATAGCTCCCTCTACTTTCCTCATCCCTAATTCCTGGCAATTGCTAATCTGTTCTCTATTTCTATAAATGTTATTTCACAAATGTTACATAATGGAATCATGCGCCATATATCTTTTCTTTTTTGGCCATGTGGCACGGCATGAGGGATCTTAGTTCCCTGACCAGGGATTGAACCCATGCCCCCTGCAGTGGAAGCACCGAGTCTTAACCACTGGAACACCAGGGAAGTCCCACCATATATCTTTTTGAGATTTCCATTTTCACTCAGCATAATTTCCTATAAGTTCATCCAATTTGTTGCATGTTATCAACAGTTCACTCCTTTTTATTGCTGAGTAGTATTCCATAGTATGGAAGTACCACCATGTGTCTGATCCCTCACTCACTGAAGGTCATTTAAGCAGTTTCCAGTTTTTGGCTATTATGAATAAAGCATTTGTGTCCAAGTTTCTGTGTGAAAATAAATTTTCATTTTCTCTGGGATATATGCCCAATCTCTCTCTCTGTAAAGCTGTTACTGAAGTATAAGTGACATACAATAAACTGTACATATTTAAAGTGTATACTTTGATAAGTCTTAACTTACCTATACACCTGTAAAGATATCACCACAATCAAGATAATGAACTTATCCCTCACCCGCAAAAGTTTCCTTATCCCCTTTGTAATCTTTCCCTCCAGTCCCTTCCTGCTCCCCTCTGTCATTCCTTGTGACAACTGAGGTCAGGCCTTAAATCTCATTACTGATGTATCCTTCAGCAACTAGCACAGTAACTCTGTCTAAAGTAGCATTCAATAAACAGTTGTTAAAGAACACCTCTGTATCCATCACTGAGATTAAATAAAACATTACTATTACTGTCAAAATCTATATAACCTCTCCTTATTGCATTCCCACGTTCCTTCGAAAGGAATGTTCCTCAACCTGTTTTGTTTTTTTTAAAATGTTTTTTAAGTGTTATCACTCCCACTCCCCAATCCAGGGACACTTTCAAGACATTTTTTCCCTAATCTCCCTCTTTGATTAAATTTTAATACTACAAATATACTGTATACATGTTTATGTATTATGGAATGCTGTAATATCTAAGATTTTTTTGCAAATCACCCCTCAAAATCCAGAAGCAATTTTTACTCCCTTGGGGAATATCTGCCCCTCTGCAAATGCATGCTGCTCTAGATGTAACCACTCTACTGAATTTTACCAAGCTCCTCTTTTCTTTTTTCCTTTTAATAGTGTTACTACATATGATGTATCTCAAAATGATACTGTTTTCTTGGATATTTTCAAACACTGCATAAATGGCATCTTAGTGTGTGTATTCTTTTGCAAGTTGCTTTTTTTTTAAATTGAAGTACAGCTAATTTACAATGTTGTGTTAATTTCAAGTGTAAAGCAAAGTGATTTAGCCATACACACACATGCACAAACACACATATTCTTTTTCAGATTCTTTTCCATTATAGGTTACTACAAATACTGAGTACAGTTCCCTGTGCTATACTGTAGGTCCTTGTTGTGCAATTTGCTTTTTGCTCAATATTACATTTGTGAATCTCATCCATATTAATGCATGTGCCTACAGAGCTTCCTTTTTTTTTTTTCGGTACGTGGGCCTCTCACTGTTGTGGCCTCTCCCGTTGCGGAGCACAGGCTCCGGACATGCAGGCTCAGCGGCCATGGCTCACTGGCCCAGCCGCTCCGTGGCATGTGGGATCTTCCCGGACCAGGGCACGAACCCGTGTCCCCTGCATCGGCAGGCAGACTCTCAACCACTGCGCCACCAGAGAAGCCCCAGAACTTCCATTTTTATTGCTATCTTGTATTCCATTATTCATCTTACTGTCAGTGGACAACTGGGTTATTTCTAGCTTTTTCTAGTCTTATAAAGGAAGTTGCTATGAACATTCTTTCAAAAGTCTCCTGGTACCCATGTGCCAGAGGTTCTCTAGGTTATATTCCGAGCAGTAGAACTGCTGGGTCATAAGCTAAGTGCATCTTTAAATTGACTAGATAATGTCAAATGTTTTTATATTGGATGTATCAATCTGTACCCTTCGGGGCAGTGTAAGAGTTTCTGTTAATCCATATTCTCACCAATAGTCATTCCTGTCTGTTTTTGTCAATCTCATAAGTATAGAATAGAATCTCACGGTGATTTGAATTTCCATTTCTTTGATTAATAGTGAGTATAAGCATCTGTATTAGTTTCCTAGGGCTGCCATAACAAAGTATCACAGATGAGGTGGCTTAAACAACATAAAGTTGTTGCCTCACAGTTCTGGAGGCTAGAAGTCCAAGATCAAGGTGTTGGCAGGGTTGGTTTCTTCTGAGGGCCTCTTTCCTTGGCTTGTAGATGGTCATCTTTCCCTGGTGTCTTCATATGGTCTTCCCTCTGTGCCTGTTTGTGTTCTAACCTCCTCTTATAAGGACACCAGTCATGCTAGATTAGAGCTTGTCCATATGACCTCATTTTACCTTAATAACCTCTTTAAAGGCCCTATATCCAAAAACAGTCACAGTCTGAGGAACCGGAGGTTAGGACTTCAACATATGAATTTTAGGGGGACACAACCTAGGCCATAAAAACATCTTTTATTTATTTATTTATTTATTTGTGGCTGTGTTGGGTCTTTGTTGCTGTGTACAAGCTTTCTTTAGTTGTGGTGAGTGGGGGCTACTCTTCATTGCAGTGTGCGGGCTTCTCATTGTCATAGCTTCTCATTGTGGAGCACGGGCTCTAGGCGCGCAGGCTTCAGTAGTTGTGGCACGTGGGCTCAGCAGTTGTGGCCTACAGGCTCTAGAGCTCAGGCTCAGTAGTTGTAGCACACGGGCTTAGTTGCTCCATGGCATGTGGGATCTTCCCAGGCCAGGGCTTGAACCCATGTCCCTTGCATTGGCAGGCAGATTCTTAACCACTGCGCCACCAGGGAAGCCCTAAACATTTTTTTTCAATTCTCTTAAAGTGGAAGTGCCGAGTCATATGGTAACTCTGTGTCTTATTATTTTTTTGTGGTACGCGGGCCTCTCACTGTTGTGGCCTCTCCTGTTGCGGAGCACAGACTCCGGACGTGCAGGCTCAGCAGCCATGGCCCACGGGCCTAGCCGCTCCGTGGCGTGTGGGATCCTCCCGGACCGGGGCACAAACCCGTGTCCCCTGCATGTGTCTTACTTTTTGAGGAACTACCGAACTGTCTTCCACAGTGGCTGCACCATTTTACATTCCTACAAACGCTTGTACGAGGGTTCTAATTTCTCCACATCCTTGCCAACACTTGCTATTGTGTGTGTGTGTTTGTTTTTAAATACTAAAGTTATCCTACCAGGTGGGAAGTGGTATTTCATTGTGGTTTTGATTTGCATTTCTCTAATGACTAACAGTGCTGAGGATCTTTTCATGTGTACATTTTCATTGGAAAAATGTCTATTCAAGTCCTTTGTCCATTTTTAAATTGGGTCATTTGTCTTTTATGTGTTGAGTTGTAAAAGTTATTTATATATTCTGATTATTAAATTCCTATCAGACACATGATTTATAAATATTTTCTCCCATTCTATGGACTGTCTTTTTCACATTCTTGATAATGTTCTTTGATGCACAAAAACTTTTAATTTGATGAAGTTTAGTTATCTATCTTTTCTTTTATTGCTTGAGCTTTCATGTTAAATCTAAGAATACACTGGCAAAACCAATAAAGATTTACCTCTGTTCTCTTCTATAATTTTATAGTTTTAGGATGTTGACCCATTTTGAGTTAATTTTTATATATGGAGTGAGGAAGGGGTTTAACTTTATTCTTTTGCATGTGGTTATCATGTTGTTTTAGCACCTCTTATTGGAGAGACTATTCCTTCTCTATCAAATGGCCTTGACAACCTTGTCGAAATCAATTAGCCACAGATGTTTGAGTTTATTTCTGGACTCTCAATTCTTACTGGTCTACATGTCTATCCTTATACTACTACCATACTATCTTGATTAGACTGCTTTGGGGAATATTGAAATATATATATTTTAAAATATTTATTTATTTTTTTAGGCTGACACAGGTCTTAGTTGCGGCACGCAGCATCTTCGTTGCAGCATGCATGAGGGATCCAGCTCCCCATTCAAGGATGGAACCCGGGCCCCCTGCATTGGGAGCATGGAATATAACCCATTGGACCACCAGGGAAGTCCCTGGGGAATACTGAAATATTAGTGATATGAAATCTTCCAATCCATAAACATTTATTATTTCCATTTATTTAGGTCTTCTTTAATTTCAGCAATGTTTTGTAGTTTTCAATGTACAAGTTTTCCACGTTTTGGATAAATTTACTTCTAAGTAGTTATTCTTCAAATGGTATTGTAGTTAGAATTATTTTCTTAATTTTCTTTCAGTTCATTCATTGATGGAGTATTATGGAAACACAACAGATTTTTGTGTTTTGATTTTGTATTTGCAACTTCTGCTGAATTCATTTACTAGCTCTAGGACTTTTGTGGAATCTATAGGATTTTCTATAATCATGTCATGTGCAAATATAGATAATTTTACTTCTTTCTTTCTGATTTGGTGCCTCCTATTTCTATTTCTTGCCTAATTGCTCTGACCAGGACTTCCAGTACAATGGTGAATATTAGTGGTGAAAAGTGGGCATCCTTGTCTTGTTCCTGATCTTAGGTGGGGAAAGCTTTCAGTCTTTCACCATTGAGTGTGATATGTGATGTAGGTTTTTAAAAAATGCCCTTTACCATGTTCAGGAAGTTCCCTTCTATTCTTAATCTGCTGAGCATTTTTATAATAAAAGAGTGTTGAATTCTGTCAAATGCTCTTCCTATGTCCTTTGAGATGATCATGTGATTTTTCCCCTTCATATTATTAAGTTTACTTTTTTGGTAAGTCTTCAAGGTATTAAGAATGACAATACTAGACAATTTAATTTCCAAAGAAATATAGAATAACATTGTTATTTTTGAATTGTTAAAAGATCTACATTATTAATTGGTAGGAATTCCCTTATGCAGACAGAAAGCAAGCACACATAAACAAACTGTAAGGCCAGTAGAACTACTTTTAGAATTAACTATGCCAGAGAAAATATCTCTGACAACATCTGCTTCAGTTACATGTAGAAAGCATTTCATAAAATATTAAGAAGAAAAGCAAGCTTCATAAATAATTAAAATTAAACAAAAGTTCCTAGGGCCAGCTGTTTCCCTTTAGGGGATAAAAGATATAGAGGGCATTGCAAAATTTACAATGTGTCACTATGGATTACCTCCAAAATATCTTTGAGAACATGTACAGTTACAATTTAGATATGTGGAAAAAAATGAATTCCGCCCCCCACACCCCGCGAAAAAAAATGACAAGCTAGTAATGGTGTAGAATAAAAACCAAAAGAGTTTCAAACTTCTTTTTGGGTTATTAGATCACTAGGTTGCTTTTAGCAGTATAACAAGAGCAACATAACAAGCTCTTTGTAATAGAAAAACACGTGGCATAAAACTTATAGGTATGAGCTCTTCTGGTACTAGGAACAAAAGGGCACAACTCCTAGTTACATCATTCTTACAAAATTTTTATTACTACCACTTTCAATCTAAACAGAAGAGCATCTCATTTATTCCTCATCCCTGGGAGTAAGATACTCATATGAGTGAATGTAGTGGAAAATAAAAGCTTATCTCTTTATGTGTCCAAATCAGTTGATTCATTTTTAATTCACTTTCTATGAAAATAATATAAGCTAAAGAGATAACATAGATAGTAGTAGAGCATGGAAAACACTATGTGTGAGTGTGTGACCTCAGGCGAGCCACATAAATTTCCTGGGTCTGTTTTCCTCTCTATGAAATGAGCATGATAATACCAACCTCAGAGGATGTGCTAAAAACTCCTAGAAAATTGTTAACTGCTGTATAAAATATTAGCACATTTTAAAGACTATATGTTAACCTGTTTTATAAACTAAAGGTAGTGTATTCAAACTTAACTTATTCTTGGAAAAAGATTTCAAGGAATTCTGTCTGGGGACAGTCTCTCTGATAAAATTAGAAATGAAAAATGCCACCCTATTACATACTCCCCCCATTGAATGGAAACTGGAAAAACTCACTTTTAAATAATTCATGGATTAATGACAGGGGCGGGGGTGGGGGGGGTGGAATACAGAAACAATTAAAAAGCCCTACAAACATATCATAGACTGCAATTAAAGCAGAAAGAGAAATTTTTTAGGTTCAAGTGGATTTACTTGGAAACAAGAAAGACTGAAAATATAGAACCTAATAGAAAAAAAGCCTGAAAAAGAATAAAAATATAAACTGTAATAAAGTAGAAAGAAATAATGAATATAAAGGCAGAAATTAAGGAGATAGGAAACAATAACATTGAGAAGTAGAACAAGAGCTGGCTCTTGGAAAACATTAATAAAATAGACTGGTAAGTCTGATCAAAGTAAGAGAGAAAGCACAAACAATATTAGAAATGAAAAGGGAGACAACTACAGAGACAAACAACTTTATATGCAAATTTATGACATCAAATTTGATAAATGAAATGGACAATTCATCTAGGAAAGTGTAAGTTACCAAAATGTACTAAAAAGAAACAGAAAATCTGAATGGACCAATAAATATAAACAATCTGATTACTAGTCAAAAATCAACCTCTCCATAAAAGGAACAAAACCAAGATGTTTTTATAGACTTTTATAGACTTTTCCCTGCAACAACAAAATATATCAATAGTAATAATAATAAGATGTCAAATGTACACATGTTAAAATAAAAGAATTGTACAGAAACACCTATATACCCACTACCTAGATTCTTCAATTATTATTTTTCTACATTTTCTTTCACTTAACTATCCATCTATTCATCCATTTATCCTTTCTCTACATCCATCCTTTTATATCTTTTATTGAATCCTGGGGGGTGAAAATATAAGAATACAAAAATATGACAGGATTTCAAAGCACCAGACTAGTGATATTTGTATTCCCATATCAACTTAACATTTTAAATGTTTTTCTAAAAATAGAATTGGAGCTATGGTACACTGAAAATAAGAATAAATATACATGGAGGAGTTCAGGAAGAAAAGTCTGTGTCCCTTTTCTTTCCTGTCTTTGGACACTGTCTTGTGAGATGGAGACCCAGATTCCTTTCCAAACAACTTCTAAGGTATTAGCTAGTTCCTGCTCCTCCTGCCAAAAAGGAGAATTGAACTGGATCTTTTAAAATAGCAGTTATAAAATGAATATATTTTAATAAATGTATTCATTCAGTCAGGAAACATTTACTATGCACTTAATTTATCAGAAAGAAAATAAGATTTATTAATCGCAGGAACAATTTATCTTCCAAAGGGCAGTTTCTCTACTGCAAAAAATTTTAATCTGTCAGATCCTAAAGAAAAACGATTTCATTTATTTTCTATGTAAACAGTGTGACAGGCCAGCAAAGTTGATGGATGTCAACACTTTTGAATGAAAAGATTACTATCAAAGAATGACAGCACATAGAAGGCAAGGTTAATTTTTTTTTTTTTTTTTAAGGTTAATTTTTAAAAACAAGATATTATAACATTAATTTCTTTATCAATTATAAAATGCTAATTTTCCTTTTTGTGCCCCTTTATTATTCTTTGCACTGACACATGACCTTGTTGTTTTACGAACTGAGTGTATTCAAAATTCATTTGAGTGAAAGATAAAAGCTCTTTAAACCATTCTTCTCAAGAGCAACATACATGGCAATAGACTTTTTTGACCTTCATCAAGGAGAACAATACACGCTCCAATTTTGTTAGAAGAAATAGCGTTTCCAGGAAATTTGTCCTTTAAAGCATTCTTCTAATGTCATTGGTATCTTCATTTTGTTTGTATGCAAAAAACATTTTAGATTCTAAAATGGATAACATCACATATTGCACTAAAGGTAACTCGCCTTGCTGGAGGTTTCTAATAAAAACTGGAATGTGTTCTGCACAGCTTGGCATGTCTCTAGCTCCGTCCGGCTGAAGGCTATTAAATAATCCTTGAGGTGGTCATATACATTTCCATCAAGAGCCTGTAAAAGAGGAGTAAACAAAAGCAAAAAAATTATGATAAAGCTTTGACACACAATGCCTATTGTTTAAAAGGTAAGTTCAGTTTAAAATCTATTAATAAAAAATTAATAAAAGATATAGGTCGTTATGTAAGAATAAATATAAACCTTAAACAATCACTTGGGAAAACATGAATTTCTCTAATAAATAGGAACTAAAAAAGGTAAACCCCAATATTGTTAAAGTTGTGGGGACAGGGTAACACTCGGGAGACAAAATGCTTCATTTCTGATATTTGTTCATCTGCTTATTAATTGTGTCAACTTCTGTAGTCACTTTATAAGAGTAGGTGTGGGAGTTAAATGAAATAATGGATGTAAAGGATCCAGACACAGTGCCTGGAACAGAACAGACATTCAATAAACATTAATCTCCATTTTTCCTCACCCATTATTGGTAAGATTCTAAATTAATATATTCTTACTATAGAGCAGTCAGAGAAAAAACACAATAGAAATAGTAAAAATAAAAAAAAGACTCAGAAATCCTGTTTTAGGGAAGAAACACCAATGCAAAGTCTACAAAGAGTTTTAAACATTCTTACTTATTTAAGCATTTAGAGCAGAACTCTTTGAAATTGAAAAAAAGGAAGAGAAAACCACTAAACATTTGAGATACATTAAGTTATGATATACACAGACTAAAATATGCATAGCCACCAAAATAAAAACTGTGGAAACTGTGTAGATGGAAAAGAATATATTGAATAATTTTAGGCTAACAAAGTAGAATAGAATACATACATACATACTAGCAACAGCTATAGGAAAATATATCAATAGTAATAGTAATAAAGGTTCTGCAGTTTTACAAATTAACAAAGATCTTCTTAAAAATTGAGGTAAAATTCACATACCATAAAAGTAACCATTTTAACTATTTCCAAGTGTACAATTCAGTGGCTTTTAGTACACTCACAATGTTGTGCAACCATCACTACTATCTAATTCCAGGGCATTTGCATCACCTCCAAAAGAAATCCCATACCCATTAAGTGGCTGCACCCATTCCGACCTTTCTCCCCGCCTCTGGCAACCACTAAACCACTTTCTTTTTTTAAAATTAATTAATTAATTTTTGGGGCTGCGTTGGGTCTTCATTGCTGTGCGCAGGTTTTCTCTAGTTGCGGCAAGTGGGGGCTACTCTTCATTGTGGTGCATTGGCTTCTCATTGAGGTGGCTTCTCTTGTTGCGGAGCACGGGCTCTAGGCACGTGGGCTTCAGTAGTTGTGGCTCACGGGCTCTAGAGCACAGGCTCAGGAGTTGTGGTGCACGGACTTAGTTGCTCTGCGGCATGTGGGATCTTCCCAGACCAGGGCTTAAACCCGTGTCCCCTGCATTGGCAGGAGGATTCTTAACCTCTGTGCCACCAGGGAAGCCCCTCTACTTTCTAATTCTATGAATTTGCTTATTCTGGACATTTCATATAAATGGAACCATATGATATGTGGTCTTTTGTGCCTGCCTCTGTCATTTAGCATGTTTTCAAGGTTCATCAATGTATTAGTACATTTTATGGCTAAACAATACTGCATTGTATGGATATGCCACATTTTGTTTATTCATTCATTAGTTGGTGGACATTTGGATTGTTTCCACTTTTCGGCTATTATGGATTTTCCAGTTCTCTTGGGTATATACCTAGTAGTGGAACTGTTGGGTCCTCTGGTAATTCTGTGTCTAACTATTTGAGGAACTAACAATCTGTCTTCCACAGTGGCTGCACCATTTTACATCTCCACCAACAATATATAAAGGTTCCAATTTCTCCACAACCTCATCAATACTTATTTTCCGTTTTTCTTTTTTTAATTATTCAAGCTGTCCTAGTGGTATCTCATTGCGGTTTTGATTTGCATTTCTCTAATGACTAATGATGTTGAGGGATTTTTCATGTGCTTATTGGCCATTTGTATATTTTCTTTGAAGAGATGTCTACTCAAGTCCTACACTCATTTGTAAATTGGGTTGTTTTTCTTTTTGTTGTTGAGTTGTAAGAGTTCTTTATATATTTGAATACTATTTATATATTTGGATACATATATCTTATAAGATATATGATTTTCAAATATAGTCTCCCATTTTGTGGGCTACATTTTCACTTTATTAATAGTGTCCTTTTTAAAAAAAAAAATTTACTTATTTATTTATTTGGCTGCTCCGGGTCTTAGCTGCGGCACACGGGCTCTTCACTGCAGCATGTGGTATCTTTAGTTGCAGCATGCGGGATCTTTAGTTGTGGTATGTGAGATCTAGTTCCCTGACCAGGGATCAATCCCAGGCCCCCTGCATTGGGAGCGCAGAGTCTTAGCCACTGGACCACCAGGGAAGTCCCTCAATAGTGTCCTTTCATGCACAAAAGTTTTAATTTTGTTGAGGTCTAATTTAGCTATTTTTTTCTTTTGTTGTTTGTGTTTTGGTGTCATATCTAAGAATCCTCAATGGAGGTTTTATAGTAAGGAAATTATATATCCTACTTTCATTAAACATTCACTATAAAATTAACTTTTAAAAAATATACAAATTCTGTCCCCAAAGCATTAATAAATCTGCACGTTCTATAGCGCTTAAACCACTAGATGGCACCATCAAGCACTGTAAATATAGGCAGTGCAAATTCCTTTAGATTCCTTTCCATGAGGTATGCAACATCCCCAGAGAGACTGCTGGTGTTAAGTCTGAATAACAATTCCTACCTTAGGACATGCTTTTCATTAACTTGTTAAAAAATGAACATATAGCTACTTCTGATATGAGGTTTTGCCTTAGAATGCTCTTGGTAGATGGTCATATGACCTTGTGCTTGCAGGAAACCTTGGAACATTTTATTTAAACATAGCAAACAGCAATATAGGCATCATGAGCTCCAGCCGAGTTTCTAATTGAGTAGGTTGGGGGTGGGGCCTGAGAATCTGTATTTTCTAACAACTTGCTGCTGGTCTGGGGACCATACTTTGACAACCACTGGACTAAACAGTCATTTTAGCTGATTAGATTGAATATTTATGTAGACTTAGAGCCTGGTGACCCTGTAGAAGAACAGTGGCTGGAGGCAGAGAAGTCCACCATCCTGAATAGGGTCAAGAGCACCAATATGTGAAATAGACAGATCAGCATCTGTTTTCAATTGAGAATCATGCTCTATTCAGAATTATAAAGGCAGCATGGGAGAGAATTTGAGTTCTGAAATAAGTTGGATATGGGTTAGAATCTCAGAACTTTTACTTCATCATTTTGATGGTTTTCTCTTCTATAATTAGGGAAAGTGGGAATACCACATACTCCACGGGACACTATGAAGATCAACTAACATAATGGAAGTGGCCCAATGTTAGTCTCCTTTTTTGCCTTGCTTAAAAATCTTTAATGGATTGGCCACATATTGATAATTATTAAAGCTGGGTAATGAATACATGGGGGTCATTATACTACTATTTTTACTTTGTTGTATATGGGAAATTTTCCATAAAAAATGTAAAAAGAAAATCTGGATATCATATTAGAAAGAAAAAATGATGCTACAAAAAAATTTTTTTTAAGCTCCCACTGTATATTTTGAAAAGTCAAAATTCTTCAGCTGGTATCTAAAGGCCTTTGTAATCTAGTCCCAAACTACCTCTTGTTAGCACCGCCTCTTACCACTGTTGTCTGCACTGTACTCACATCCTAACCACACCAAGTCATTCTGGAAAATGACATTTACTAAACGTTTCCAATTAAGTTATTCTCTTGGCCTGGAATGTCCTTCCCTTCTTATTACACACTCAAATAGTAATAATGATGGCTAACACAGGCAACTAATATTTACTAATGGCTCACTATGTTCCAAATGCTTTACAAAGCTGACTCAACCAGTTCCTCCTTAGTGCTTCCACAATCTTTTGTATGTTGCATGGGTATTATTGCAAGTCATGGATTAAGTCTTATTCAGGCACAGTGCCTGGCAAATAGCAGATTCTCAAAAATATTTGTAGAATAAATGAACGTTTTACTCTAGAGTTCAATACAGCAACAAAAATGCACTGAATTAGCTCACAGGCAAGCTATTCCCACCATATTCCAGTTAAGAGAAAAATGTACCATGAGTCATCATGTACCAAATACAGTAAAGGCTTTTCTTGGCTTCAGGGACCCAAATGAGGCTTAATGAATTTACATTAGGTGGGAGGTGGGCCAAGTGACTGGGAGCCTCTTATAGCACACAGAGATTAATCTTAAAATATTTCTTTCATCATATCATCATATTCACACCCAGAATACCCAAGATTTTAATTATTACCTTTATAGGGTTGCAGTGTTCATTAACCTGCCCATGTACCAATTTTTCTGGTTCATAAGAATAAGAGAGCTGGAGGTCTTCTGGCCTAGGTGTATTATTGCTAGTGTTCATAAAGTTAATGCAGGAGGTACAAAAATTAAGAAATGGCTGGAATTCAAAACACAGGAAGTGGATGATTACCCTATGATTGGCTCCAGCCCCCTGCCTCAAGTTAACTGCAATTGTTTGAACCAGTGATGATGCCGAGAGATGAAGTTCAAAGGAATTCTGGCTAACACTGTCTCAACCTGGTTTGTGATTAGAAGGTAGAGTGCATATATGGACTTTGATAAAAAGCCAATAATTAAAAAGAAGTAGCTCCCTGAAACAGAATTAAATATTGGGAACCAAAGGAAAGAGCTTGAAAATGCTTTTTACAAATGCTTCCATCACAGTACTTATCACACAGAGTACTTACCGTTGTCTACCATAGTACTTAGTAACTGTCTCATGTGGATTATTGCTGCAATCTCCTATTGCTCTGCATACAGTTGTCCCTCCCACCAATATGCAATTCTAAATTGCATAATGAAAACATTTCTATATGTATCTGATTTCCCCACTACACCATTAATTCCTTGAGGGCAGCAACACTTGTTTCTGCCTATATCCCTACTTTAATCTTAGCAGAGAAAGCCTGCAAAAAATGTTTACTGAAATGAACTGAACTGAGACGGGTGGAAGGTACAAAAGCAGGCCCCAATTATATGAGAGGGAAGGCACTGAAGAAATATTTTGAGAGTAAATTAGAGAGAATCAAGCATTTACTTTACCTTAATTGGGTCAGCTTTACTCCGATGAAAATATATCATGTAATTATTCAGACTGACTTAAATTTTGACCAGACGCTATTTCCCTTCTCTGACTTTCACACCTATATATCCAACTGCCTCTCAGACTAAACCATTCTCTTCTCCAACTGCTCTTCTTCTTGTGTTCCTAACTTAGTATGTAATGCCACTATCCACTCACCTGCCTAGGTCGGACACTTGGAAGTAAAGGTTTACTTTCCCCTCTGCCTTTCTCTCAACATCTAGTTAATTACTAAATCTTGTTGATTCAATTTCTTAAATATTAATCAAATCCAACCCCTCCTCCTAACCTTCACAGCTACTACCCTCCAGACATCCTGTTTCATCTGGATTACTGCAGCAATCTCCTGTTGCCCTGCATCTTGCCAACCTATTTCTACATTGAGGCTAGGCGGATGTTTCCAAGCTGCATATTTTACTTGACTGCTCAACAATGTTCACTGACTACTCATTACATTTAAACTAAAGAACAAACAAAACAAAACAAAAACCTTCATGACTTTGTGACTGCATGATCTGGACATGGCTTACCTCTTCGCTTCTTTACTTATTGCTCCCCATTTCCTTCCCTATTATCCCTACAATGTACATCTTTTGATTCCTCCAATATTCCTCTTTTATCTCTGGGTTTTCACAAAGGCTCTTCTTTCTTGACTTCTCTCTACCCTCTCCTCCTTGGTTTGGCTAACTCTTACTTATCAAGATCTTCACTTAATCATTAGCTATTCTGGACATCCAGAATGATTAAGTCTTTTTGCTTTATAACTCCTAATCATAGTGTAAAATTTTAGCATAAAATAGGCATTGGTAATGCCTATTTGTCTGTCTTTGCTTTTGGTTTGTTAAGTTCCACGAAGGGAGGGATCTTGTCTGGCTGTTTACCACTGTGTCTTCTGTACTGAGTGCAGGGTTTGATGTACTGGTAGTATTCAATATACATCTGTTCAACAAATAATACACCAATCAGAATTCACATGTTAAAAAAAAAAAGAATGAGCCCACACTTGAGTCCCATGATGGAAAAGTAAGCCTAGTGATGTTATGTAACACTGGTAAAATTTTGTATAAGCTAGAGAAGAAACTAATTTCACAAAACTCTGTCTAATGCAGTAGTTTTCAAACCTTTTTAGTAGTGGCATCTTTTTATGTGGAATCCCAGACATAAAACATATATGACGTTGCATACCTTCTCTCTCCCTCAGACCTACTCTCTTGACCACTGGGGTAAACTTGCAGGCCAAGCTGGTATGCAAGACAGAACAGCACACCCCTGCCCTTTGCTCAAACTTACTGGGCAGAGCTTGGCACTTGACCTAAAGTAGGTCATACCTGGGATGGAAGCTGAAAGATGGGTTCAAAATGGCCTATTCTTCCCACCAAATGGTTGTTCTTCCCCCCAGGACACTTAAACCAACTCACAAGGAAAAGCAGTGATGAGAAACTTGGCAGGGTAAAGCTGGGAATGGGGGGCAGAGGAGAGGGCAAGAGACTATCCTTGGATTGGGTAGTTCCTGAGCAAGCATCACCTTGTACTTGTGATTTGTTTACCTGAACCAACAAATTCCTATTTTGCTCCAGCTACTTTGAGTTGAGTCATTGTTATTTGCAGTTAAGAGACTCCTTACTAAAGCATTATGGATGATACTTGTAGCCTATATCAGCCCTAATATCTAAATTATTTCTCTTGGTTGCATTATAAGAAAAAATCTTGATTCATAAATATCACTAACTGCAAGTAATAACAATTCAATAGCTTGCCTTACTATTCCTGGTTCTGTTCAGTTAAACAGATCTAAAAGTTTGAAGTAGGCAATTTTTATTTCAAAGCTGAATCACAAATACAATCCAAAAGCTTCATGTATTTCTTTTTTTCTTTTGTGGTATGTGGGCCTCTCACTGTTGTGGCCTCTCCCGTTGCGGAGCACAGGCTCCGGACGCGCAGGCTCAGCGGCCATGGCTCACGGGCCTAGCCACTCCGCGGCATGTGGGATCTTCCCAGATCGGGGCACGAACCCATGTCCCCTGCATCGGCAGGCGGACCGTCAACCACTCGCCACCAGGGAAGCCCCATGTATTTCTTATAAATTTAAAGTAAGGTAAAAACTTTTTAAGGCTTATAGTAAATGATAAAAGTGTCACGACTATAATAGTTTGACAAGGACATGCATGGTGAAGATGCATCTGAGCCCTGTCTAGCATTTATATGAGCAAGACACAAGAATGTTTTCTAAGTATAGTTGTATGTTCAATTTCAAATGAGCAGATTTGCACAAATTTCAGTTCCTATATAGATATGTGTGCAGAGCCATAAATTTCACAATCTATGACATTAGAATTCACATATATGCTCAGAAATGGCAGGAGAAGCATTCTTTCAAGGTTTACACAAATATGAGTTTATCTGGCAGTATGAGCTTCTTGGTGGTTTCCATTATGCAAAAATTTGGGAGGTAACTCATCCAAGTGTACATTTTAAACACAGCCAAACTTTGTTCTTGATTATTTGGTACAAATTGCTAGGGGAAGAAGTCTGTAATACCTAAACTGAGAAACCACGGGGACTTTCATTAGCAATATGTTTTAATAATCTAGCACTGTTTTTGAAAAATCAGAATTTGAATGCCTTTAAGCATCCATGTTCTTTTCAGTTACCTGTAGACCATATATTCTCTTATATATTACTTCTGCCCTCTTTACTCATTTGATCAACTTGATCTCTAAAATCAGCTGAGTTTGGAACTCAACTCATAGTAGTGAATACTCAAAATAGTAAAGAAAAATTGGGATATCCTAAAGACAAATTCAGAAGCTTAGAATTCTAGGGTGTCCTACTAAACATTTACTTTACAGGAAAGTATAAATTCCTGGAACTTATTTGAAGAGGAACATTATGATGAACTAGGAGTTAGGAGAAAGAAAAGTTGTCATTTTTCTAAGCATCTGATGCAACTTTCCCTAAAGTAAGAACTTTAAACAGTGGGTTCCTTATTTAGATCCAGGAAGGGCAGAGATTCTGTAGTCATAGAGTTATGCTGAAATCTCTTGAGTTTCCTTAATGCAGCCTAGAAAAAGCAAACCCTTCTTTTTCTGACAGCAATGGGTATTCTACAAGAGTCTTTGGTAAAAGTCAAGGATATAAATATCAAGATGATGATAAATATAAGCTGTCTTAAAATTAAATCATGAAATTCTATAGTCCTCCTTTGCTGATGGAAGAAAACAATAATTGCCTGCCTACATTTGTTTTTCTTTCTGAAAGGACTCCAAGGTGTACTTAGGCAGGATGCAAAGAAAAAGTAGATTTTTACAAATTTAAAGAGATCAAAGCAAGTACTGGGCTGTATTTGCATCACTGTAAATATCTTAATAGATGGTTTAATTTGTCAACTGATATAAAGTAAAATTAGAAACACATCACCTAATTTTATACTTGGTTATTTTATTTAAAAGCACTAAATTACTTCAGTTCTATGGAAGAGGAAACAAGTAAGAAACTTTCTGTCTGTGAATTACAAAGCCAGGAAAGGAAAATTTAATACTGCTTTTCTACAAAGTCTGTGTTGTCAGGCTTCCCTGGTGGCGCAGTGATTGACAGCCCACCTGCCAATGCAAGGGACACGGGTTCGGGCCCTGGTCCGGGAAGATCCCACATGTCGTGGAGCAGCTAGGCCCATGCACCATGGCTGCTGAGTCTGCACTCTGGAGCCTGTGAGCCACAAGTACTGAAGCCCGCGTGCCTAGAGCCTGTGCTGTGCAGCAAGAGAAGCCACTGCCGTGAGAAGCCCACGCCCTGCAACAAAGAGTGGCCCGTGCTCACCGCAACTAGAGAAAAGCCCGCGCGCAGCAACAAAGACCCAATGCAGTCAAAAATAAATAAGTTAATTTATTAAAAAAAAAAAGTCTGTGTCGTCCTCTTGAGTTACTTACTAGCATGCATTATCTAGTTGTGTGTGCTAAAACCATCTCAAAATTTAGGTTGCAACCCCAAAGCAGCATGGTTCAATAGAAAGCTTTGAACCACGTACACCTGCATTCAAATCCCAGTTCAACCACTTACTAGAAATGTCACTTTGGGGAAACACTGAACCTTCTTGAGCATTAAATTCCTGATCTGATAGAGTCTAGAGAGTATGGTACTTACCAAAGATGGTTATTAAAATAATAAGCCCTAAATATTCCTATGTTCTACCCAAGAATTTCACCTATTTCCCTTATAGGACCTATATTAAAGGGTTTTGGTGACAGACCTGGTTTTGAGTCTTGATTCTGCTGTGTACTTAAGCTGTATACCCTCTTTAAGCCTCAGTTTCCTCATCTAGAAAGAGATAATAATAGTATCTTTTTGTGAGGTCTGTAAAACAGTGTACCGTTTTAATTCCCTTGTTTCTTTTACTAGCTCTTTTTGAGTTCTTTTCATAGTGGTCACCTGAGGATTACAATTAACATCTTAATTTAAAGCAAACATGTTTGGATTAATGCAAACTTAATTCAACAGAATACAAAAACTATGCTCCTACAGAGACTCCCCTGGTGGCGCATTGATTAAGGCTCTGCGCTCCCAATGCAGGGAGCCCGGGGTTTGATCCCTAGTCAGGGAACTAGATCCCACATGCATGCCGCAACTAAGGAGCCAGGAAGGTGCAACTAAGGAGCCTTTGAGCTACAACTCAGGAGCCCACCTTCCGCAATTAAGACTCAGCGCAACCAAATAAATAAATAAATATATTTTTTAAAAACAAACAAAAAACTATGCTCCTACATACCTCTATTCTTTCCCTCTTCTTGTCATAGAGCTGTATCTTTATACATTATAAGCCCATCAATGTTTTATAATTATTGCTTTATGCATTATCTTTTATTTTAAAGGGAGAAGTATTTTATTTATTTATTTTTAATCTTTTGGCTATGCGGCATGTGGGATCTTAGTTCTCCAAGGATCAAACCCATGTCCTGTGCAGTGGAGGCACTGGAAACATAGTCTTAACCACTGCACCGCCAGGGAAGTCCCTATTGCTTTATGCATTGTATTTTTTTTTATGCATTGTATTTTTTTTATGCATTGTATTTTAAATCAGCCTTAAATTATCTACTCCTTTCTCAAACTGGATAATCTCAGTTGTCTGATCTTTAAGTTCATGGATTCCTTCTTTTGCCAGTTCAGCTTTGTTGCCAAATCCTTCCAGTGCATTTTATTTTATTATTTAATTTAATTTATTTTTATTTTTTTGGCGGTACGCGGGCCTCTCACTGTTGTGGCCTGTCCCGTTGTGGAGCACAGGCTCTGGACGCACAGGCTCAGCAGCCATGGCTCACGGGCCCAGCCGCTCCGCGGCATGTGGGACCTTCCCAGGCCAGGGCACGAACCCGTGTCCCCTGCATCAGCAGGCAGACTCTCAACCACTGTGCCACCAGGGAAGCCCTTTCCAGTGTATTTTAATCTCAGTTACTGTACTTTTCAATTCCAGAATTTCTATTTGGTTCCTTTTTATAGTTTCTATCTCTTTGTCCATATTCTCTCTTTGGTGAAACATTGTTCTCATACTTTCCTTTAGTTCTTTGGACATGGTTTCATCTAGCTCTTTGATCATATTAAAAACAGGTGATTTAGAATCTTTCTTTAGTAAGTTCAACATATGGGCTTCCTTGGGGTCAGTTTCTACTGACTCCTTTTATTCCTTGTGTATGGGTTATACTTCCTTGATTCTTTGTATGTCCAGTTTTTGGTTAAGAATGGGACATTTAAAATATAATGTGGCAATTCTGGAAATCAGATTCCCCTCTCTTCCCAGGATATCTTGTTACTCCTGCTGTTTGCTTATTTACTGACCATGTTTTATCTCTGTGCTCCAGGGAATCCCAGAACTTTGCAAGAAGCTTCACAGACTCCAAAAATACTTGATTTAAAAGCTTTAATATTAATATATATCACTTTGACTATCTTTTAAATATACATGAATTTTAGTCCCTCAGCCATTCATTATTTTCCATCTCACCCTCCTGCTAAACAATCTTCATTTCCAACAAACACTCCAGAATTAGCAATCAAGTAAAATCATGTGATAAAGGTGAGTGAATTGGGCAGGCAAACTTAAAGCAGCATACTTTAAGAGAGTCAAGCCAAGACTATACTGGTCTGAGTATACTGCTTTAGGAAATCCCTTTTGCCCCCATCTCAATCTCAAATCTATTTTGTTCCTCACATATATACTTACAGGCAAAAATAATTAGAGTAGCTTTCCTTATAGTGGAAGCTGAGGATATAATCACATAATTTTTGCAGTCCATAAATTATTTGTGGGAATTTACATTTTGTTTTTATTTTAATAAATCATTTAAAAAGATATAATTTAACCCAGGATTATACAGATGATCACCTTTTACTGGAGTACTGCCGTGTGATTTCTGTGCCAATGCTTGTGTTCACAATCAATGGGCCAAGTAGTTTTACTCCAGTGGTCTTAGGTTAATGAGAATAGGTCTTGAACTTAAAATGACTTTAAACTTAAAATGTAAATGACATAGTTGAAACACAGAGGAGATCAAATGACATCAGTGGGTGCTATACTAACAAAGCGAAAAGAGTGGTGAGAGAAAAGAGTCATTATAGGCGTATGGTAGTATAGGCACTGAGAAATCCAAAGAATCTGAAGAGAATACCATAACTTACATTTCAAGTAGCAATTTAGGGTCAACTGATCATTATCAGCTATTATATTTAATTCATTTTGTCAATTTGAATTTTACTGATTTTATACATTCGTTTGTAATTAAATGATAACTCTGTTTTGTTTTCATACTTGTATAAAAGCTATAAGCATATATTTTTAACCTGGGCTTATTTATACATATTTAAATAACACTGTAATCAAAATAATCTAAGAGCCTACAGGAATTTTTGCCCATGAAAAAGAGGGTCCTAGATTATTCAAAGGTAAAAAGTTTCATCACTGTTCCAGTTTTTACTCCACCACAGGACTGTTTAGAAGAGCGTGCCTCCTGCTTAAATAGCAGATTTTTGTTCACCAACTATACCACCCCTGCAGTAAAGAAGGGCTCTTCCTCAGCTGTGGTCCTGATGACCAACAGGTAGTGATGATATGGGCACAGTCACACAGCTGGAAGCAAGAAGATCTGAAGGGACTTCCCTGGTGATGCAGTGATTAAGAATCCGCCTGCCAATGCAGGGGACACGGGTTCGATCCCTGGTCCAGGAAGATCCCATGTGCTGTGGAGTAACTAACTAAGCCTGTGCGCCACAACTACTGAGCCTGCGCTCTAGAGCCTGCAAGCCACAACTACTGAGCCCACATGCCACAACTACTGAAGCCCATGTGCCTAGAGCCCATGCTCTGCAACAAGAGAAGCCACCACAATGAGAAGCCTGCGCAGTGCAACGAAGAGTAGCCCCCACTCGCCGCAACTAGAGAAAGCCCATGCACAACAATGAAGACCCAACACAGCCAAAAATTAAAAAAAAAAAAAAAGAAGATCTGTAGGGACAAAAGGCCTTAAGGAGGAAAACAGAAAGGCTTCTGGGAGAAACTATGACTGAAGTTCAGATCGTTAGGTATGTAAACCAGAAAAACATACATATCAGTTAGTAAATAGGATTGCTGAAAATAGAAGAATTTTTGGCATTCTAATTTAGATCTAGAATTTCGCCATATTCATCTTTTGGTTGTATTATTTAAATATCTTCTGAGTGCACTTTTGAGACTAAAGTATTGAAATGCCAGAAAATATTTAGCATAAGAATATAAAGCCTTAGTTTTAATTCAGGAAGCATTATCCCAGATATAGGTAGTCTGAAAGTTCCTTACATTGAAATTTTAGGGAAGAGTTAATACACATTTCTTGGATATATGGAACGATTAACAGAAAGGGAATAGTCTAATGCCCTTCAAAGGTTTCTGAACTACAACTGGTGGTTATACTGAACGGGGTCTGATCTTTTATAGCTCAAAGACAGCCTGTGATAGGAACAATCTTAGACATATGGTATATTAACATGTGATAGCTAAATTTCTTTGCACCTGAGTTTTCTATGTAATTTGTACTATGACACAAGGACCTACTGCATAGCACAGGGAGCTCTGCTCAATATCATGTAACAACCTAAATGGGAAAAGAATTTGAAAAATAGATACATGTATAACTGAATCACTTTGCTGTACACCTGAAACTACACAACATTGCTAATCAACTATACTCCTATATAAAAAAAGTTAAAAAAATAATTATTCAACAGTTCAATTCAATAAAATATTTCTTGAGACCCTAAACTATGCCAAGAATGATGTTAAGAGTTGAATCTGTGTTTGTATGTGTGTATTTGAGTATATAACTATGAAGAATTTGGCCAAGTATTGGAGACAAGCATGTAATAGTATGATTTTAATTATACAGGGTTCTAGTAGAGAAGCACCTGAACAAACGTGGAGGTTTAAGGAAGATTTTCTGGAGGAAATGATGCCGGAGTGCGTGTGAAAGTCTTAAGAATTACATTAGTCACATTTTTTATTAAGAGAATGGTTCAGTACTTAACTACTGAAATCAGTATTTATCAAAGCTCACCTAAGACTAACATCATTTTGATTATTTTTTTCCCAATAAATCAATTCAGAAGGTTTTAAAATGGTCTTTAAGTTGCACCCTAAAGCTGATTTAAGATTATGAATGTTTTCTAAAAAATACATTTTAGAAAGTAAGGATAAGAGCTATAAACATTTTGGTCTTTACATTTAACAGAAGTGGGCTCTGAGCTAAACATGTAAAGCAGTATGTTTTCATAATTTAATACAGTAGTCAACTGTACTTTGGGGGGCATATAGTTATTCAGTATATCAAAGCTTTCAAGTATAGAGTCCATGAAAAAAGAATTTGGCTTTTCTTATTAAAAACACTCACATGTCCATACTGAAGTCAATTCCAGCAACAACCTCTGCTGTGCTCAGCAGTATTTGAATCACAGAAAAAGCATTAGCTCAGGACATTTAAGAAGGAAGTCAAGAAAGACAAAATCAATTTCTCAGCAGTAAAAACAATAATTCCACTTCTAAAAAAGTAACAACTATAAACATTTTTGCACCCAGTTACTAAACAGTAGGTGTAATAGATTGCTCCTTAAATACCTTTCTAAATAATGGATTTAAAATTATAAGACAAAAATTAAGTTTCTAGGTTCTTATTCCAAAGTTTAATGGTACCTACAATTATAAGAGCTTTAAAGAGTTAACGGTGGTTTATTCTGATTTTAAATGTTGCCTGTTTGGTAAAAACATTCCAGTTTCTGTTAGATTTTGATCTCTTACCGAAAACTACCTGGTTTATAGGAAATCTATGAAGATGGTGAGTGAATCTTTCTGTAATCAAGAAGTAAAGTTCCAGGGAGCTTCTTTAACAACATCTGTGGACTGCTTATTCAGTCTCCTCTGGCAAGAGCCCCTAGTGTTTTATGCAACAGTGCTATAGCCTTTGTGTAAAAGGTGCAAACAAAGCCAAACTAAAATGGCATTTATGATTATTCTTAGCTCTAATTTCATAGAAGCAGGACAAATAAATTTTAGCCCTAAGTGGGAATCAGCTTTGTCATCATTCTTAGCCTTTCAAACTCATCATTACCAAGATTCTAAAGACTGAAAGTCTTAAAACAATATTTAAATGGAATGAGACTGTGTGTATTTGTGGGGGTGTGTGCTCATTCTCTGCTTATCACAAATGCACCACACTTTCAATACTGAAAGGTCTTTTATAACGGATGTTAGTATTTTAGTTGATGTGAACAGGTTTGAGCAGACACATGCATGTCTCCAAAATGCAGTTTCCAAATATCATTTTAATATTAAAGAAAATAATATATGTAATGAGGTTAGTTTAATGTGTGGAAAGTAATAAATAGTCAATGGACAAGACTATTTGTATATTTTTGTTCTCCTTTAAGGGGCCAGAGGCCATCTGGATCTTGTTAAATATTGTATCTCCAATAAAAGGCACATAGAAGGCACCCAGCAAATATCTGTTAAATTATGAATGAATGAATGGCCTGCAATGAAAATGTGTGCTAACAGTACTTTATCTTCCATGTCTAAAACAGTATGTAAGAGGATGTAAGTACTTAATAAAAATATGTTAGATTTCAGTTCACTTGGTAAGAAATATGGGCTCTAACTCTATTAATATATCATCACTATCTTTAGCATTAACTCTCTTATCCTTTTAATGATCCATCCTTTTCTTCAAATTCTAACGGTTCTGAAGAGTTGTTGAAATAGCACAAAATGAAAATGTTCAACTTATCAGTAAGCAAAAACCTAAAATAATATTAAATTAAGAGTATTACGGGCTTCCCTGGTGGCGCAGTGGTTGAGAGTCCGCCTGCCGATGCAGGGGACACGGGTTCGTGCCCCGGTCCAGGAAGATCCCACATGCTGTGGAGCGGCTGGGCCTGTGAGCCATGGCCACTGAGCCTGCGTGTCTGGAGCCTGTGCTCCGCAACGGGAGAGGCCACAACAGGGAGAGGCCCGCGTACCGCGAAAAAAAAAAAAAGAGTACTACACTCATCCAAACTGTTGCTCTCATAAGTGTATCTATTTAATTTTAAAACACAGCTTTGATAATGGTGTCAGGAAATAGGTATTTTTGTACACTGCTTTTCAGAGTATAAATTGATATAATCTTTCTGGAAGGTAATGAGTCTTATGGAAAGTATTAACAAATCTTTGTTTTTGACCAGGGAATACATTTTTTTTTTTTTTTATGCGTTACGCGGGCCTCTCACTGTTGTGGCCTCTCCCGTTGCGGAGGACAGGCTCCGGACGCGCAGGCTCAGCGGCCATGGCTCACGGGCCCAGCCGCTCCGCGGCATGTGGGATCCTCCCAGACCGGGGCACGAACCCGTGTCCCCTG